>NW_011500787.1:19730-29721 GCF_000495115.2 Populus euphratica
TCCTTTCATTTATGTGATAGGGCTGCATTTAAAATGGACATTTACCACAAATTAAAGTTATCTTATATTATTAGATATATTATTATAAAACATGTTTTGGTTAAGGAGTTATTGATACTTCAAGTGCAAAATGATGATATAAAACCATGATAAAAATGCACTTTTAAGTACTAATCAGCAACTTAGATAGTAAACATGATATGAGTAAGAATTGAGTAACTATTCTGGGTTAGGAATAGTTGATGATATTAATCGATTGTATTGATATCGACACTTTAATAAAATTAATTAGTATATCTTGGTAATGAGATTCATTAGTATCGACAATTAACTTTCAAAGAATGAGAGGTTAAGTGTTAATTAATTATTTCAAAAGAACGAGATAAGCTAATGATAGCAAGAGAAGAATATATTGATATCAAATAAGGATTGATCTATAAGGAGATGACATTAAAATCATTTTAGTCGTGTTGTGATTTTTAAGATGAACTTATTCTCGGTAATTGTTTAGGATATTAGATGGACAATACATATTATAAAGAAGTCTATTCTTAAATTTTATGTGTAAAAAGAAATGTCATAGTAATTATTTCCTATCGTTGTTATTATTGTTGGTATTACCTTGTTATATTTATATGTAAATGTTATTTGTTATTTTCAAGTCTATTAGGATCATGTTAGGAGTGAATTTAGTTTAGTTATCTTTTGCTATGTATTTTTTTTGCAATTCAAGACATTTATCTCCTTAACTTAAAATATAGTATTGACCCGTAAATTTGGATGCAATTTTTAAGTACCTATGTAAACCATGCATGGTTATAGTTGTAATTTGATCATTCACTTGAATTTCATTATATGGTATTATTATGCATGATATAGTTTATGTAATGATAATATGTAGCAATTGAATTATGCATTGTTTCCTTTGTGAAATTGAATTTTATAATATTATTGAATAAGATGTGTTGTGTTGATGATGATGAGTTTGGTTGAGATTGGTTGAGATCTATGGTGATTGGATTAGGTTATGAAATGATATAGGAATTACAAATCTAGTATAATCAATAACTTAGAACCTCCTGATATAGGGAAGACTTTATCAAAATTTTGATAGAAATTTCAGTGGATTTTTTAATAAAAAATTTCCTAAAATTTCTAGTTAATCATTGTGTGTTGTCTTAGAAATTAGAACCATCACAAAACTTATAGTCTATGAGAGTCTAAGTAAAGGAACTAGTTGTGTAATGGAAAGATGCATTATCCCTAGTGCACCCTACCTGAGGTAAGATGCATTATTGATTGATTATTTTTCTAGCATGTTTCTATTTATTGGTTTTGACAAAGGTTCAACGCAAATCTCTTTTCGTAAGGAAGTCTCCACCTTATTAGGTTAAAATCTAAACGTTCTAAGACCCAAATTTTATCATTACATTTATTTTCTATTTTTAGATATTTAATATTTGAGTATATACTTTATAGTGTAATCTTATATCTTCAAATATTAAAATTTACAACTAAATCCTAACACTCCAAATATTAATTAAACAAATTAATTGTTGTGGGATTTTTGGTGCTTTGACTACATCCTAATGGATAATCATAAACTAATTACGATATTTATTTTGCATTATAAAATGCGATTTTTTTTTTAGAATATATGTATGAAAAACCTTTAGAATTTAGTCGTATGCATGAAAATAAAATATATTTTTGTGTTTTTGAAATGATGATTTTTTTAATATTTTTTTGAAATTCAAGAGAAAATCATGTTTTTAATATTGGCTTTTTTATATTACAATATACGTTTAGAACCCAATATTAAATGAAATTCTTGAAGAAAAACATGCTTTTTTGTGTTTTCTAAAATAAGAAAATTGTTTTTGAATTTTTGGAGAAAAATCAAGTGTTTTTAATATTAGGTCTATATCTTATAATGTAAGTTTACAGTCCCATATTAGACAAAAATATTGGAAAAACACACAAAGAACCCATAAATAATCTCAAAATATTCCTTGAATTTTTTCATATATTTTTTGAAAAATTTAAGGGCTTGTTTGGCTAAAAACTTGACCTTATTTCCTAAGAAAAAACAAGATGGGCCAAAAATGCCCTTATGTCTATGTTTGGGGCTATTGGGTTTGAGACCCGAGCTTACATACTATATAGGCTCAGGCCCAACTGAACTTGTTTTATTGGGCCAATAGATGGCCCAACAAGGCCATTCCTTCTTTTTTTTTTTTTTTTATAGGGTGAACCCAACTCAACTATATGGGCTGGCTAAAATAAAAGTCCAACCTATTCTCTCTTCTTTGCCGACAAACATCAGTAGCTATATGATGTGAATTAATTTATGTTCTACATGCAACAGGAAGTTTTAAGAAAAGAAGAAAGGAGAAATGAGATTACTTGACCTAGGAGTAGTATGTTAGCTGTTTGGTTGCATTGTTGGAGTAATTGGTGACTTGGTGGAGCTCATGATGGTTGCTATGTTAGGGAGGTAATGACTGTACTAGGTTGATATTGTTGGAGAATAAAGAAAAACAATGATAAAGATGGTTGTTGGGTTGTTTTTTTTTATTCTTTTTTGTTAGGGTGAATTGTTAGTTATTGTGGGGGTATGGTAGGGGTAATATATGGCTAGAATATTGAGTGGAAGGCTATATTACGGGTAGTTTAGGTGCTAGTTTATTTCTAGTTTTGTAAGGGAAGGTTTATTTTCACTGTTTTTTTTAAAAGAAAGTTGGTGCTGAGATAGTTTTTCTTTGGTTTTTTTTCCACTTCTTTTGCATGAAATCTACCCCTATTTATATAGGTTGAAAGAAGAGCGTGATGGGTCTCATTAGCATGATTTGTCGTTGTTGATTTGCTTGGGAAAGATCCCATTTGCTACCCACAAACTAATAATAAAGTCCTGCAAAACCAGGTTGTAAGGCTAACTAGGTTATAGAATTCAGGCCATTTTTTCATTGATATTTTAGGTGACAAATTAATGGTTTTTGAGATGAGGGTGTAGTATATTGTTAGGTCATGAGGTTGACATGTTTCTTTTCTTGTATGGTGAAGGCATGTGTTAGTGTGTGTGTGTGTGAGAGAGAGAGAGAGAGAGGAAACTTGAAAGGTGGCATTAAAGCTGCCATTTTTAGGTTCACTGGGGAAGATGATGAATAATAGTCAGACGACACATCATCTACCTATTATTTTTTTGGCTTGGTGTTGACAAAAACATAGACAAAATGCATTGTTTCATTTAAATAAACAACTTCATTTTAGTGTTTAGGGTAAAATTAGGTTTTAAACTTCCTTTATTAATTCCAGTGCTTAAACTTTTAATTATTCACATAAATCCTTAATTGAATTTTGATTCTAAGAATCAATTCAATTTCACCCTATACAAGTTTTAAAAGCACCCCTAGATTCCAGTGTGTTTTTCATTTTGGTTCTTTGTCGTTGATATTTTAAATTTTATTTTAAATTTACTTTTAAATTTCTATTTTTTTTAATTTCACCATTATTTTCAATGAATTTATCTTTTGAATTCATGCGCCTTTTGCAAAAAGATTCTTGGTCTCGAATTATTTCAATTTGACCCATAATTGACCCTTCAAATTTTGATTTTCTTGCAAATATATCTATGATTTCACCCAATTGAGCTTAAAAAAAATAAAATCTGGTTCTCTAAAATTCCAATATTCTTAATTAAGTCCAAATTAAGCTTTCAAACTTAAGTTTTCATTAATTAAGTCCTTAATAGAATTAATTTGACCTATTAAAAATATAAT
Organism: Populus euphratica; assembly: GCF_000495115.2. Classification (NCBI taxonomy): domain Eukaryota; kingdom Viridiplantae; phylum Streptophyta; class Magnoliopsida; order Malpighiales; family Salicaceae; genus Populus; species Populus euphratica. The sequence goes on from NW_011500787.1 coordinate 23,510, forward strand.
TAAGTCCTTGCACCTCATTAAATATTTTAATCTGACCCAAATTAATTATTAAACTTAATTAAACCCTTAATTAGTCGCATGATTAAATCAAGTTAGCTTATTAAAAACCCAGTTAAGTCCTCAGACTTATTGTTTATACAAATTCATCCAATAGTCATTTAATTTCACCTTAAATCTACATTATCTTGTGATCTTGGATACAATTTGGCTTTCAAATTTGTTCAAAATTCCAGTTTAGTTCTTCCATGTGTTTATAACCCTTCTCAGTATGCTTCTTCCAAGTTGCCAATATTTTTTCATTTTCATCTTTATTTTTTGTTTCTTTTCATTTTTTTATTTTTCTTTGATTTTTTTATCTAATTGTTTTTCAAAGAAAAAGATAATTTTTTCTAGGACTTAAAATTGGGTTATGATAGTTGCCCTCTTTTACAATGCTTACAACAAGAAGTCTTATAAAAGATTTTTAATAGTAATCTTGTAAAGAAAAAAAAAGATGAGAGATTATGGATTCACCAGACAGAAATAGTCAATCCTTTACAAAGTGTTAGAAGTGAGGGACTATCCGATATGTGAGGGTTAGAAAACGTACTATCTAATGGATAAGAGCTAGAAAATACACTCAAAAGAAAAGAGATAAGGCTAGAAAGCGCACTAAAAAAAAAAATGGACAGGGCTATAAAGTGCATTATCCAGTATGTGAGGGCTAGGAAGCACACTTAAAAGTGTAAAAATGTTATTGCCAAAAACTTTGTTGCTTTTAAATAGTAGGAGCCTTGTTAGGCTTAGCATCTTATTAGGCATTTCTTGCTGGAAAAGCTTGAGCCCATCAAGGATTCTTTCCTTAGACTCCTACCAAAAGGTCAAAATGCAATGCATTATGACTAATATACATGTTTTCTAACCTAATAAATACAAGGCACCATCCTTTATGGACTTCTTTTTTTCAAAGTTTTGATCTTTGTAGCAAGCTTTCATGGTTTTTTCGCTTTCACTTACTAGGGCTACAACTTGTGATATAGACCTTTGAGAAGGGATGATCTCGGATGATATTGACATACCTTATTGTCTGAAAACCTTTGTCTCAAAGTTCATCATTTTTTCTTGGTTATGAAAGAAAAAGGTATTTATAGACTTAAAAGGTGTTTAAGGGATCTCAAGACTAAGGATCATTAGTATTCATTCTTAGACTGTCTTTTTGGTTGAGGGATTCTTGCATCTTAGGGTTGACTTTGCCAAATGTTTTGTCATGCCCCTAGTAACAAGCTTGCACTTCTTGTTTTTGTGTTTTTTTTTCATTTGGTTTTAAACACCATTATCATATTCGTTATTTTATACACCATAATCAAATTGCTTGAATTTCTTTATGCCTCCAGCTTTGTTTTCGCACCTTTGATCATTGAGTATTATTTTGTATATCCTTGCAGTCAAACTTTTTTTCTAGTCCTTTTACTTGCCTCTAATATGAGTTATGATCCTGGTTAGGGTTAATTTTCAAGGAAAATTTACTAAGCTTAAACAGGGACTAGAAATGATATTTTTGAGTATTATGAAAGGATTATCAAGGTCATCATTTTCTTATTTCAAATACATGCGTTTAAGATTAGTAAGCCTACTTTTCTTTATTATGGTTAAATTAGACTTTTAAAAATGGTTTTTCATTATGATTATGAATCATTATTCATTTATTTAAAACTCAGCTTCAAAGTTATTTTATGGCATTTGATTTGTTTTTCAAGTTTTTAAGTGTTTGGTCACCTCACTAGGAGATCATTTAAATTCTTAAAACTCATTTGTTAAAAACAAACACCAATTTGACATCTACATTTGTAGTAATAACTTTGATTTCTAAAAAGCCTTTATGAAAACAAAGTTTTTAAGCTTATGAGATTGTGTAGAGTTTTTAGAGAAAAAGAAAATACACCAAAGAATTCTTAGCCAAACTTTAATTTTTATTGATTGATAAACAAAGTACATTATTTATAGTACTTCTTTAAAATATCAAAGTTTACAAGTTCTGGTAGTTTACTTCCTTCTATTAAGGGAATTTTATGTACTATTATATCAGTATCTAGACCAGGCATATATTTATAAGTCCAGGGGAAAACATCTTTATATTCTTGTAAAAGAGAGACTAGTCTATCTTTTTCTTTAGTTGTAACAAGGGTGCCAATCTTCAATTTCTTCTTTTCTTGCTCATTTTTCAAGTTAATGACTTCTAGTTTCTCATTAATAGGTTTTCAAGACTTTTCAGAGTTTCCTACCAACCTAGTAAATTCCTTTATATCTTCTTCCTCCCATTCTTTATTGCCCATTGCAACCATATTATCAAAGTTTGGGTAATTATTCTTAGTGTAGTGGTTTTGTGAATTGATGAAACTTTCAGGATTCCTAAAAGTGCAAGGTGTGTCCATGTAAGGTTGATTCATGAAAAGATAAAAGGATGAAAGTATACATCGGACACAAGAAAATACATGATCTTATTATAACAAAAGTGCTCAGTTAACATAGAAAATCTTATGGTATTATGAGCTAAACTACCGATAAGATCAGCAAAAGTCAAAACAAAGCAAAACAAATATGAACATGATCAAACAAGACCAATTACTTTTTAAACATAATAGGAGCAATCTCCATCTTCCAATTCTGGCACACCTTTCCTTCAGCCAATCTTTATATAAATTTTTTTGCTAGGGGTTCATCAATGGTGTGAATGGAAAGTTGTGGTAGAACTTTATCCTTCACTTCCAGATCCGTTCCTTTATCTGTTTTTGTTCTTGGCTCTTTAGGGTACCAATGTAAAGATCTACTATGCCAGATCTAATCACTTCTGTAGCCTTTAGGAAAGATAATTGAAGTGGTGGGATGGCAAATTCCTTTTCTTCTGGCTCTTTTCCTTCAATCCTTTCCATTATTGCATCCTTTCTAATCTGGGTAACCGGTTTGCAATCATCTTTCTTGGGCTTATATCCAAGCCCAAATCTTTGATCCACACTCTTTTGCTTGATCGGTCCAGTTTTAAGATTATATTAGAAAGAAGCTTTACTCTTCAAAAAAGATCTAGTTGCCATTTTTGCCGCTTCAGAAATTCTAGGCTTTCTCAACACTGCACCTTCAGGAACCCATTCTATATTCACAATTTCAAATGCATGAATATTCCCATCTCTATAGTCTTATGTTTCAATATAGGGTATGGCTATATTTTTTATTATGGAAATTATCTCTTTAGCTTTGACAGTTATCAGTATTCCATTCATTATAAATTTTAAACATTGGTGTAGTGAAGAAGTCACTACTCTAGTTGCATGGATCCATGGCCTTCCTAATAATATGTTGTAAGATAGGTGAATGTCCATTACTTGTAATGTTATTAGAAATATCTGGAGCCTTCATATGCTCTCGCCATCAATGTGCTAGGTTTTATATGTGACTCATCAATAAGCATTTCTTTTAACATATGCCTTGGTAAGACGTTTAGTAAAGAACCATTATCAATGAGTACCTTTTCAATTAGAATATCCTTACATCGCACGGTAATGTACAGTGGCTTGTTATGCCTAGTACTATCAGGACCCAATTCATCTTCAGTGAAGTATACATAATTTGAGGCTTGGATTCGTCCCACCAAATGTTTCATGGCTTCTTGATTGATGTCTTAAGGAACATATGTCTTATTCAATACCTTTTGTAGAGCCTTTCTATGTGGCTCTGAGCTTAGAATCAAAGACAACAATGAAATTCTCGCTAGAGTTTTTTTAAGTTGTTCAATAACACTATATTCACTGTGTTTCATCAGCTTCAATAATTCATTGGTTTTCTTTTTTGTGACAGATTTGTTTATTTCCTCGGTCATGTCAACCCCTTCTTTACCCTTAGCTTTTCTTTATTTTTCCAATTCTTCTAGAGTGAAACATCTGCCATTATGGGTTAATTGTCCAATTTCTACTTGAAAAATAGGCGGTTGCTAAGTCTTTTAAAGGAACACCCATAGTCATAAGGTAAGGCATTGTAATTCCCTCTGTGTGCCATTATTGGTTTGGATAGGACCAGTTTGGGTGGCTTTCCTATAACGAATTGTACTTGATATACCTCTTTGTTTGGTGTTTCCATCATGGACACCTCCTCACTTGTTGCTTTCTCAATTTGTAGTAATCCATGAATCATCATTTCCATCACTTTTTAGTGAAAACCCTCACACTAGCTAATTATATAGCCTTTTATATTATGATGTTTGCAATGCTTCTCACTACCTTTTTTATACCCTATATCTACCATCATTTGGTAGATCCTATCCAGTGAAATCTTTAAGATTTTTTAATGTTCTATTTCTAACATGTTTATAGATCCACTACCCGAAGCATGATTGGGTATAGAGTTTGTATTCACATTAGGGGCATCTTCAAATGTTATCCATCCTGCTTTGATTAATTGCAGAAGCTTTCTCTTGAAAGCATTGTAAATATGAATGCTATATCTAGCTACGCTAGTGTGGTATTCGCAAGAAAGATTTAGCTTATACCAGTTAGGGTAAGGTGGTTGTAGGGGTGTTAAAGGTATAGAGGCTACTTGTCTGATACTTAGTAGCTTCTGGTACATTTCATTTAGAGATAAAGATAATGGAGGCAATTTTTCTTGGGTTCTTTGGTAGTTTTTTTTTTTGGAAAACTTTCATCTTGGTTTTTTACTTGGTGGTTTTAGGGTTCAATAAAGCAGCAAAAATATCAGCTAAAATCAAAGACTAACAAAAAGACAAACAAGTAAACAAGCAAAGCCTCGTCCAACCAGACATGGTGGTCCCCAGCAGAGTCGCCATCCTGTCATAGGGTGCGAGCCGACTGACGTCGTCCGACGATGACAGAGGCTTTTATCATGCCTCTTGTGTGAGGTGTGATGTATTGGAAAGGTTTTTGGATTTAATCATAAAATTATGGTTAATGTTTAGGAGTTGCCACCTAGTATTATAGTCACTAGGAACTTGTGGTTTTAAGAGTCTGAGTAAGGGACTGATTGTGCAAGGGGAAGACGCATCACCCCTAGTGCACCCTATCTAAGATAAGCTACATTGTTGTTTGATTAGTTTTTTTTACTCGGGTTTTTGTTGGTCTTTTTTAAGACTCAATGCAGATCTCTTTTCATGAGAAAGTCTCTACCTTGTTGGGTTAAATCCTAACCGTTCTAAAGTCTGAATTTTAGCATCGCATTTCTATGCCGTGTATCTTTAATACCTGAGGATGTATTTTATCATATAATTTTTAACCCACAATTATTAAAGTCTATATCTGGATCCTAAAAAGAAATTAAAAAAAGATTGTTGGCATGTTGGCCAAATCCTAATGGATAATCATAAACTAGTTACAATATCCATTTTTGGATTTTTTTTAAACATGAAAAAGATGCATTTTTTGTTTTTTTATGAGAAATATGCTTGGAACAATTTCAGGATTTGGCTGTATGTAACAAAAAAAAATTTCTTTTTGAAAATGTTTTGAATTTTTTTTATTTTTTCTTATTTTTTGAAGAAAATAAGGTATTTTAATACCAGATTTGTATTTTACAGTGTAAATATGCAACCCGATATTATGCAAAATTGGTAGAAAAATATGCGAGAAAATCAATTTTTTAAAAAAATGATTTTGGAATTTTTATTTTTTATTTTTTAAAATATTATAACACACACACACACACACACAATTCACGTCTTATATGACAGTAAAACGTGAATTATAATTCACGCTGACTATTCACACAATGAAGAGTAAAGAAGGAGGAGGAAGAAGAAGAAAAAGAAGAAGGAAAGGAAGGGTGGCTCACCTGGCTCAAGGGGTTGTGGCTGTCGTCACTGGTCTGGTTGAGGATGGTGGAAGAGTTGGTTGTTGCAACGGTGGAGGCCGGTGTTGGTCACAGTCGGAGGAAGAAAAAGTTACAGAGGAAAGAAAAAGGTTGGAAAGAGAAAAGAGAAAACGTTACAATGGCTGCTTGATGGTCGATTGGTGGTAGAAACTATGGCTAAGGTTGTGACAGAGATGGTGGCTGGCAGTAGGGAAAGCAAGAAAAAGAAGCAGAAGTAGAAAATCTACAGCGGGGAGAAAAAGGAGAGGAAGGAAAGGAGAGAGAAACTCACGGTGGCTCTTGGTGGTTGACACGACAAAAAGATTGATGTCTTCTCCCAAGTGCAGGAGTGTCGAAGTAATAAATAACTCGGCAAGACCGGGATC
>NW_011500787.1:37260-53778 GCF_000495115.2 Populus euphratica
AGATCTGTAGCTCCAGATATGACCTAATTACCGAACAGTGTTCCGGTTTGGATTGCACCGACATCTCTTTTCTAAGTTTGGCCATCTCTTTGCCTTTGCAATTTAAGTTCTTAAAGTCATCAATCAATCCTTTTATTTATGTGATAGGCCTCAATTTAAAATGAACATTTACCTTAAATTAAAGGTATCTTATATTATTAGATATCTTATTATAAAACATGCTTTAGTTAAGGAGTTATTGATACTTCAAGTGCAAAATGATGATATAAAACCTTGATAAAAATACACTTTTAAGTGCTAATCAGTGGTTGGCTGATAGTTGTGTTGTCTTCTTATGGTGAATATGATGGTGGGAAGACCAGTGATAAGGGTGGTGGTGGCTGAAGGCCATAGTGGAGAGAGAAAGCAAGAAGAAATGTGCAGAAACCAGGAAAACTGGTTTTTTGGCTAACTTTGGACTTGATTTTTCCCTCCTTGGGCCATAAAATCCACCTCTATTTATAGGCGGTGAAAAAGGGCAATCTTGTTTACATTGGAGGAAAATTTTATCCCTTGATTTAGTTAAGAAAGATCCCAACCACCAGCTCAAAGTAGGTATCATGAGTTGCAAATCTGCAAACAAAAGCTGACTAAGTTGGCCTCTTTAGACTATCACCAGAGATGATGTATTGTCATTTAGCCTGAATTAATCATATAGAGTTGTAAAGAAGGTGTAGAGGATCATTTTTATATAAGATTTGTCAAATTTGATGGATGTTAGGTGCATTAAATGCAGCTGCAAAGAATAAGCTTTTTCAGAAAAAAAAAAGAAAGAAAGATAATGAACAGTGTAGAGTTCTGTTTTTGTCAAAGTTCATTTTAGTCCCCCCCTCTTTCAATTGCTTTCAATTAAACCCTAATTGACTCTAGACTTTTTTTTATTTAATGCAATTAAAGCCCTAATTTTAATCAATTAACTTGAGAATAATTAAATTTGATCTTTTAAAATTTCAATCTTTTCAATTAGGCTGAAATTAGGCTTCTGAACTTAATTTTTCACCAATTAAGCACCAAATAAAATTAATTTGGCCCATTTAACATATAATTACGTCATTGTACTTAATTAAATCCTTTAATTGGATCCAAATTAATTCTTAAATATAATTAAAATTTAATTTGGCTCATGATTAAATCAAAATGGCCTATTAAAAATTTAATTATATTACGCAAATTCGTTCAATAATCATTGAATTTGACATTGAATTTGTATTTTCCTCTATTTTTGGGCATAATAAGGGTAGAATTAGGACTTGAATTTTCTTCAAAATTATAGCTTAATTCCCTTATTTTCTTTCTCCATGTTGTCAATCTTTATTATTATTTTTTATTTTTTATTTCAAAAAAAATTAATTTTGAAGAATAACCTAAAATTAGATTATGATAGTGCCCACAGTAAAAGTTGATTTGTCTCGCTTCATATCCCTAAAAGGCATTGGTTATGAGTTATAAATTGCCCTAGAAATGCTAAAAACAAGTTCTAGGTAGAAACCAATGACTTTTTAATCAATTTTTCATAAACAGTGCCACTGATAAAGTCAAAAAAATCCAACTAACCTAAGAACAAGGTTCCCGAGTTGAACAATTGGTTAATCAATTGGTCATAACAATCTTCTTCATTCTCTTTAGTCAAGGTAGTTGATAACTTTTACTTGGTAGACCAAAGCTGCTCATGACTAGTATTTGCAAAATGTCCACTTTAGTAGAGGTGGGGACTCTGCAATGCTTAAATAAATATGGTTTTAGAGAGAGAAAATACATGAATATTCTAAAGAGAGATGCTCTAAAAATATATATGTAGTAGAGAATGAAGATTGTGATCTTTTATTTTAAAGGTCTTCTGATGTATTTATAACTCATGAGTCTTGTACTTTTGTAGAAACAATGGCCTACAATGTAATTACCTTAATAACATTTAATGAGACATAAATATCTTTTATATCTATACTAATGTTAGATGGGAATATGATGAGTTTTTGAAGGACTTTTATATACGTAAAAAGGTTGAGGGAGATTAGAGTTTAAAATGTTAGATATAGCTAAGCTTATAGTGACTAAGTTCTTTCTCGAGGTTAGACCCAATAAAGGCTGATCATTCCCCTGGACATGCCAAGAGAGGATGGTCATGCATCAGCTTGAACTTAGTTGACTACCAAGTCCAAGTGTCGTATGTCTAGTATATTTGCCAGACCTGCGTTACCTTGAACTTGGAGCATTGCTAAGTCCAAGCATATTTCAGACCCATGTTACCTTAGACATGGCTAACTACCAAGTCCAAGTGTCTTGGGTTTGATATGTTTGTCAAACTCACATTACCTTGGACTTTGTGAATTGTCAATTCCAAGTGCCTTAGGTCTAACATATGTGTCAAACTTATGCTACCTTGGATTTGATAGATTACCAAGTCCAAATGTCTTATGTCTGACATGTTTACCAGACTCATGTTATCTTAGACTTAGTTGATTGTTAAGTCCAAGTGCTTTAGGTCTACCATGTTTGTCAGACCTATGTTATTGTTGACTTGGCACATTACCAAATCCAAGCATCAGGGTTGACACACTACCATGTCTAATGATATTTGGGTTTGGCTAGTTTAAACCCAACATATTTGGGGCTTAGCACAATACCAAGCCCCTATATAGTTGAGCTTGACACACTTCCAAGCCTAATTACATCTGGGTCTGGTTAGCATGAGATCTAACATGCACGAGACTTGACACATTACCAAGCCCCTACGTGGCCAGGCTTAACCAAAAGCTTTTTTAGTTAATTACTCATTTACATAGTCTATTTCATCGCTTCTTTTATTTTAGGTAAACATTCATAAATTTTAGCATAAATAATTTCATCTAATTGTTAAAAAAAAATCCCCCTTCTCTAAAATATTTATTTTCTTTGCATTATTATTATTATTATTATTTTGTCATAAATACTCACTCGTCCCATTTTAAAGTTCCATATAGTTTTGAATCATCCCGGGATTTACAGACTAGACTAGCACATGCATGAGGCTGGTCCCCGGCGCAATTCACAGTTGCCAATATTGGAGCAACTATGCCCTACTTTCTTTTGATCCAATTATGACTGCATTAAGACTATTATAGGAAGCTGCTGGCATTTTCATGTCAGTCTTGTATTTTGTGAGATTAGCTAAACCAGACATTATAAATAGAGATAGCATTATATGCAGTATGATTATTGTTAATTTTTCTACTACCAGTAAAGCTTTGAAAACAGACGGTACTGCAACCACCACAACAACAAAACCTGGCTTTTTAGTGCAGTAATTACAAAGGGTTTTAGCGGCATTCACAAATGCCACTGGGAACTTCACAAGCAATTGTGCAAATCCTTTATACTGCCTAAGCATAATTGACCAATGATCAGTGGAGGCACATGTAATTGTCAAGGGAGAAGCCGGTCACCTTATTTTCTTTTTCTTTCACAATAAATGCAATACAATAAGAAGGAGAAGAAAAAACAAGAAAAAACTATATAAAATCTCATAGGTCAGCTCATAAGCTAGCATCCTAAATCACTATTATAGGTATGAAAAAGATTCCTTTAATTTGATTCTGTACTTAATTACGTTGAAGTATAATAAATCCAACACAATCTTCCTTGAGAGAATCTAATCTAATCAACTTGCCCCCCGAAATGCGATTCAACATTGCAGCTAAACCACTGGAATCCAATGAGAACAAAAGCTAAAATGGAGTATAAACTTTATATTTTGTTGAATTACGGCTCGCAAATGATATGCTTATGGTTCAAAATTGCAATGATGCACTAATTATTTATAGCATTATACTCTTGAAGCAATGGCTTTTGCTCTCCATGTCGCTTTCTTGATATGGAACGTTCCCTTTTAATTTAAAACAATTAGGAAAGTTATCATCTATAGAAGTTGAGAGATTAGAAATATTATTAAATTGACCTTAAAATCACTCTCTTTTCTTTTTCTTAGATATCCAAAGAGCTGGGCCTATCTGGGGTCAGATGTGGGCTGAGTAATCACTAAACAAAGGCCTATATGGTGGGCTAACATGAATTTTTTGAGATGCAAATTACCCAATTATGGTGGGGAAAAATAATAATAATAATAATGCAAGCAATGAAAAAACTCTCTTCACACGCTACAGAAAACTTGGCCATGAAATAATCTAGATGAAGGTAGAAGAAAAGGTAAATCTTGGTTCTTACAGCTCCTGTTATTTATTTGTCAAGGAAAACAAGTCCTGGTCTATCCCAAAGAGTTTGGATCTAAAATTCTTAATATATATATATAAACCTATGAAATTTAAATTCTTAGAAATTCAAGCCATTCGACATCCCTTTCGAGGACCTATTCTTAATAGCAAGAATAATATACATCTCTCCTGACATATTGCCCGAATGTCATTGGTTAAAACACATCACTCTGCAGGCATAAAGGATATATTTATCCCCCAATTATTAACTGCTTCCCAATAAGATCACCAAAACAAAATCGACTCCAATTGTCTGTTTGTCATTATCCAATTAAACCTTGCCTCCATTTTTTTAAATTTAAAATCATCAAGATTGAAGGATTCTTTGGTCTTGCAAGAGATGCCTTCTTTTATCGTAAATTGTAATGACGTGGTTTAGTTAGATAATGTTGTGAGAGAAGGGATCTAATTGGGAATTATTTTTCTTTTGGGACCTAGATGAGAGTATGTTTAGATAGAAAAAGGTTTAGTTAGATCCCTATTTTTATTTAACCATTTTCATTGATTTCATTACAATGGACATAATTTACGGAACATGTACTAAAATAAGAGGATTATGATTTTTTGAGTGCATCTCATGAATATTATTAAAATAAGTTATTTGGGTTCATGGGTCAACATGTTCTTATATATTAAAAAACAATTTCAATTAGTCTCTAAATGCATATATTCCAATATAGTTTTGACGACGAGTCCTTTAGTCACTTCATATAACAAAATTACCTTTTAAGACACAGAATTTGAAAATTAATTTTGAAGAATAAAAAAATCGTTTTATTCCAAAGTGTGTGTGTATAACTGTAATATGTGCACATGCCATTAATCGAAACTCTTACTTGAGAATCCAGCACGAATTTATATTGAAAAGAACCTTTTGTTTTCCAATTAATTGCAATTACTCTATATATTTAAAGGTATTTTCTTCATAAAAAAAATAATAAAAGAATCTATTAGAGAATACTTAGAGAATGCTTAGATGAATGGTCGCAATACATTGAAAATTAGATTAAAGTTTTTATAAATATATAAAAAAAATATTCATGCAATAAAAAATCTTTTGACAGTTTTATTAAACTTGACATAGTTGATCAACCTTATAACCTCTCAATCCAATTTTTTATCTAAATCGAGTTTCAAATCAAATCATCAAGAAGTTATCTTAATATAACTTTAGTGAATTCAACAGGAACAGGAACAAGAACAAGATAATTGACAAAAACATTATTTAACTTTTAAAAGAAATTCAAGATAATATATATATTGCGACTTATCCTTCCAAACATGTGACTTATATCATGGACTCCAATAGATTAATAACTCTATTTGTTTTAATTATTTTTATTTTATTATATGATAAAAAAATCATAAAATCGAGCATTAACCAAATGCTAGTAAGTTTTTATGTAATTATGATAACCCCATAAAAAAACTACAATAAATTATAAAATTCAATTTTCAAGTAACTCAAGTTGGTTTAATAACACTATAACTATTTTTTTAATAATATAATAAAAAATAGATTGTAAAATTAAGTACTAACTAAATCTCAGGATGTTTGTTCGAGATCATTATAATAATATAAAACAAACCAATAAATTATGAAGATCAATTTAAAATTAACTAATTGTTGAAGGAAAAATTAAAAAAAAAAAACAAATGCACAATAAAAACCCAAATTAAAAAACAAAACATTCTAGACACCCAGGCTTAAGACCTTTTTTTTTTAATCTTTTTTATAGGACCCCTAAAAGAAAAGATGTAAACAATGTGTTGTTTATGAACCCAAAATTTAGTCACCATAATGGTGATTGGAAAATTAAACAAGTTATTTAAAATATATATATTTTAATTAATTTTAATTTTTTTAAAAACTAATAAAGACCTTTAGAATAATATTATCAACCCAAAAAACTCAAAAATATAAAATCAAATTGGTAAGAAATTCTTTATCTCGACTTCCATCTATTTTTGCAGGGAAGATGAAGGTTGAAAAGCACAGACAAGATCATATGGTCCAACAGTATCAGCATGCATTTCTGTTAACCCTTGTGGGTGGGTCAAAAACATGCAAATTCAGACAGAGAAGCAGTCCCACACAAAGACAGCACAACACTACTTGCATATACCCCACAGTCACAAACTTCCCACTCTGATAATAATGCGGAGCTAATCCACACATATACACAGAGAAAGGAGCATCTCCGTTGATGTTGAGGGGAAGAGAGGAGAGCCGTGTAGGCTCCAGGGGACCCATTGCCTCTTCCCTTCGAAAGTGAAGAAACGGCCACATTTTAGTCCATGTTTTTCTTTTTTCTTTTTTTTATAATCAACATACATTTTAGTCCATGTAGATCCATAGATGAATATTAATTAAAAGATGAAGATGAATATTCTGCATATCCATTGATAAAAACATGTATGGTGATAAGAGATCATATTGTCGTAGATCATTTATTGACATGGTAGTTAATATATTGACTTGGTTATCTTCATGTCAGCAAACTTACTAAAGTGTCAATATAACGGTATTGTAACACCGTACCGTAGGGCTTGCAAATTGATAAAATCCGTTTTCTTTTATCTCTTCTTACTTTTATCATTGCTTCTCAAAATCTCAAATTAGGTATAGTTCAAGTTAAGTAATTGATATAATGAAATTGTTAATAAAAGGGAAAGTGAAATATTAATAGGTATATATATATATATACACACACATACATCGTTTACCTAGAAAAGTAATGTATGGTAGCTACTGGTATAAATAAAGGATTTAAGGAAGAAAAAAAAATCAGACTACCCCCTCCCATCATTTTGTATTCTGTGTCCCTCTCGCTTCCATCCTGGCTGTTCTCGTCCGTACCCTGTCCCCTTCTCCTCCGTGATCCCCCACTTACCTGCAACCCTTTTCGCCGGTCACTCGCACGTGCCTCCCCACCTGCATATCCCCTCTAACCATAAGTATCACGACGACTACCCTTCCTATTCCCTTTGCTTTGTGTGGTGCAACAAAATAAATAATAATAATAAAAAAGTTAGAGAGAGAGAGAGAGAAAGAAACTAATATGTGTTATTATTAATTAATAAAGCATTTACTTTTTATTTTTTTCCTTGCTCTTGGTTTTTGTAGTGGTCTATAGCAAGTAGTGTTGGGGTCTTTGCACTATCTTTATTAATTCTCTCTCTCTCCATATTTGTTAAATTTCTGACCTTCCCTTGAAAATTCACTTCTTGGTTGTGGGTTAGTCTGGTTTCTTTGTCTGATCAAATCTTCTTAAGGCAAGGAGACAGATAGCAAAATCTCATCTTGCACCCAGCTATGAGGATCAGGAAAAGACAGGTTCCCTTACCTCTATCTTCTCTTTCTCCTGTACCTCTCTCAGATCCCCAGTTTAACCAGTCTCCTGTGGTGCAACTTCAACTACACAACAACCCACTTCAAAATCTCCCTCAAGAACCTCACACACTTCCTTGCTTTGATTCCCACCCACCTGATCGACCAAATCAACCGATCGGAGGTGGAGATAGTGGCCTAGATTGCTCGGATGCGGCTGTAGCACAACAAGAAAAGAAGGTAAGCGGTGATTGTTAATTTCGGTAGGTGGAAAAAAGAAAAATTCTATACCCTTTTTAATATTTCTTGTTTTTGAGTTCATTTGGTAGGTCTTGTAATATAGGAGTGCACTTGTGTTCAGTATAACGTAAAAAAGGCAATTTGGTGGATTTACCTTGCGTGGTTAATTTTGCACCCCATAAGAGTTACATTAGACAATAAAGGTTGATTGATTGGATCCTCTATTTGTTGTGATTTCATTGTGTAGATTATGTTGGAGAAAGATGAGAGGGCGAGAGAAGGAGAGAGGAGTAATGATACCAGGTAAGAAAGAAGACATAAAGTTAAAAGTCCATGTTGTTCTCTTCTTTCATGAAATCTTGTAGTAAAAGAGGGTGAAAAGAGAGAGAGGACCCGGTATTTGTTTTACCGGAAAAATAAATAAATAAAAGATATACTGTGACTAATAATTAGTGGAAATACTGTTCAAGTGTTTTATTCTTTCTTTTATCAGCTTTGGCTAGCAACCATTCCTTACCATCTAATCTAAATTATCCAATCTAGGTAGTTTTCTTCTTCTTCTTCTTCTTTTTTTCTCGCTCTATTTTGGCCAACTAATATGCCTATGCGGTGCATGTTAGCATGGGATGCTGGTCCCCGTTTCTAATATATATGCACATTTTTGCACTCGTTTTTTTTTTTTCCTTACTGGCCGCCACCAGCATTTGTTTTCTCTAGCTGTAAATTTCATGTGTGTGGTTGTGGATCTTCTTGATCTGGTTGTTGCTTTTAGGAAGGGAAGTTTAATGGGTGCAGAAATTGAAACTATGAACCTTACACCATCAAGTTCTTCCCGTCAAGGTAAAAATCCTCCCATTTCCGAAACGCATGGAAGTTATATTTTGCTATTTATTTTGTTGTTGTTGTTGTGTGATTGCAATATAGGAGTTGGGATGTGGGGTGAGGGAGAGAAAGCATTTCCGTTAAAGAAGAGAAGAGGAAGCTTCGAAAGACGATCAGATGATGATGAAATAATGATGGTGAAAGATAAGAAAATGAAGATAAAGATGAACAAGATATGTGTGCAGCAAAAAGGCAATAAAAAAGAAGAAGATGATGATGATGATGATGAAGAAGAAGAAGAAGAAGAAGAAGAAGAAAGTAAGGAAATCATCAAAGAGGGTACTGATGGTACTACCAATAATACTAGTGCAAGAAAGAAAGCTAGAGGTGGTGCACTTATGGAAGGATCGAGATGCAGTCGCGTAAATGGGAGAGGATGGAGATGTTGCCAACAAACTCTTGTGGGATACTCACTTTGTGAGCATCACTTGGGAAAAGGAAGGCTGAGAAGCATGAGTAGCGTTCGAAGCCGATCCATGGCTCGCACTGCACCAAAGAAGGCCGAGTCCAAGCCATTATCAACCTCCTCATTGTCATTAGAGGAAAAGGAAACAAAACGTGTATCTTCTGATCATACTAAACTTGATGGTGATCCAAATGAAGATGGAGATCACAAGAAACCTTTAATGATTGCAAAGAAGAAGGTGAAGCTTGGTATGGTCAAAGCTCGATCAATTAGCAGTTTGTTGGGTCAAGCAAATTATGGCATTGCAGTATCAGAGGATAGCAAGTAGAGGATACATAAAGAAGGAAGAATCTGCATCAATTCATGTTCTTGAAATGAAAGTGGAGAGATGAGTTTGTGTTGAGTGCAGTTTTTGGTTCCTTCTCTTCTCTGTTTGAGTCTCTCAATGAAGAAGAATTAAAGGATGTTTGATGAAGTACTGTTTATCTTGTACCATTTTCATTTTAATATTTATGCTGTAAGCACGATATTTATAAAAATAAACAAGTGATTAACCAAAAAATATTTTGTATTAAATCAAGTAGCTAGATAGATGTTTATTTTGTGTTCAACGTATATAAATTGCCGTAGATGCAGAATACTTCTGTTGACAATTTTATATCATATGGGGAACCCCACCTGCAGGAGAGTATTATATGATTCTAGCTCAATAAAATGGCAACTGTATGGCTTTTGGCCATGGTAATTAAACAGCAGTTGAGCGTTGGATATATGCATCCTGAAGGATTGATATGATTCTAAAATAAATTTATATTTAAATTATGTATCAAAAAATAAATAGATTGAAAATATAGTATCATTAGAAAATTATAAAATACAAATAAAAATATTGAAAAAAATAATATTATTAGTAATTTATAATAATATTTACTGACAAAACATTACATTGCTATTTTTCTCGGTATTCACCGACAAAAATTTTCTATTAGTAAATAACAAATAAATTACAGTTATAAATCAAGAAATAAAAAAAAAATATCAATATCACAGATAAAATTACTGATAAAATATACTCGTTGCTAATACATGTCGGTGAATTCTTCAATAATATTTAAGTTACAACTTAGCAACTAACCCTCCTCTTCTCCTCTCACATTTCTTTTTCTTTTTCTTTTTCTTTTTCTTTTTAATCTACATAAAATAACACACAACATCCTTGCCCCCCTCATTTTTTCACAAATCAAACTTTAATCATAATAAATACAACCATCCCAACACTTAATTAGTTTGTTAGTATTTCTATAATGGTTCTTTTTTTTTTAAGATTTGCCACATTAAATAAGCAAAACTATTAATTTTTTTAGTTGTAATCCATTTTTAATCTTATTTTTTTGTATTTTTATGTAGTATATGTAGTGTGTTTATGTGTTTACTCGTTTTATAGCTTTTTTCTATAGAAATTTGTTATTTAAATGCATGATTTGTACATGTTAGGATTTGTTTGAGATTTTAAAAAATTGTATTTGTTTTTCATTCGATAAAATTGAGTTCTTTTTATATAATTTAGGTGTTTTATAATAAAATAAACGATTACATATTTAATGGGTATGTTTCACTTTTAATCAATTTTATTATTAAGTTAAAAATTTTAGTAAATTTGGAAGAATTTGAATTTTTGGAGTAAATTGATAATGATTTGAGGGTAATATTAAAATAGACTGAATAAATTTGAGTTAAACCAATGATAGTTAATAGTTACATATCGATAAGTTATATAGTTCACATTATTAATTAATACATATTATCATCAATATCTATATAGGTTTCATAAAAGTAATGGATGATCGTTCTTAATTGTATCGACTTCCACCCGAAGGTTTGCACATGATGAATTATTATAATGGGATTGAGAGTTTTATTACTAATCTGAAAAATATTAGTCAAGGCAGTGTTAAATATCCATGTATTAAGTGTAAAAATAAAAATTTTCTTGATTCAAATGTTGTTATAATGCATCGTCTATAAAAAATAGTTCATAAAAAAATACTTGTGTTGGTTTGCACATGGAGAACCATATATTCCTTACGAGACTGTGGTAGAAATGATGGTTGGGTCAACTTTTATGTCTAGCAACATACATTGAGTTGTAGATGATAATAGTAATCGTTGTAGAAGTATGATTATCGATGTAATAAGAATGAATTAGGGTTATGCTAGTGAATATTTAATCATAGATGAATAATCAAATGTAGACACAACAAAGTCTTTTGATTTTTTAAAAGTTTCAAACAAACCATTATAGGATTGGTGGGCAATTCACAATAAATTATTGATCATTACAGGATTGTTCACCATTAAGTTAGATTATGAATTTAATAAGGTCGGTTACAACATAATCTTTAAATGGGCTAAAAAAGAACTTCTATATTGTTAAATCCATGATCAAACCCTCTAGCCTAAGATACTAGATTATTGATATGTATCCAAACTTTTAGAAGTTATACTACCTTGAAAATATAGATTTGATTGAGCAGAGAACTTGTGAGCATATTTGGTATAAACCCAAAACTAGTAGGGAAAAGAATTTTGTTACAAATAGAAAACTAAGATATTTCTCTATTACTCTTATACTATAAACTTTATTCATATCTCCAAAGATTGTTAAGCACATGATATAACATCATTCATATGTTACGATGGATAGAATTATGGTGCACTCTTCTGATAGTGAAACCTGAAAGTACTTTAATAGGATGTACCTTAATTTTTAATATAACCATAAAACCTACGTGTTGGGTTATATATAGATACATTCAATTCATTTGAGTCATTTATAGCACCATATTCTTATAGGCTAATGAAGATAATTTGAGAGTTATCCTTCCATAGAAATATATTTTTTTACTATTTTTTTGTCAATGGTTAAGTTACTTCCAAATTTAGACAATTAGGGTTTATGTATGAATGTGTTTGCAAAAGTGAAAATAGGTTAATATTGGTTAGTTTTTGGTTAGATAACATGGTTTAAAAAACAATTATGATTAGTTTCAAAGTACACGTCACTTAGTTCGTTCAAATGCATGTAGAGCATAAAATGAGAAAATTATGAGAGACAATAAATTTTTATGGTTTCCTTAAAAACATTACTCATATATAAAATAAATTAGTTTGTGGCTTTATTTGTTAATGGGAATTTGCAGATAAATGTTTTTAGGTAATCTCCCATATAAAAGGGTGTTGCCAATTTTTATTTTAAAAATAAAATATAATGATAATGTTATTACCTTTTTATACTTAGTTTATTTAGAATATGAAGAGAAAGTCACTAAAGAATAATATGGATAAAAGCATTGTTGGTTCTTTTAGCAACACTTATGATGACCATGAATTACTAGGTGTTGACTATGACCAGGTACGTATAGCACAAACACTCTCTTTTAACACAGGCTTGTCAAATGTAAGGTCACCTCATAAATGGGGTGTCACTTCTGAGTAGGATGTATACATTAGGAAGTACATTACTCAATGAAAGCTCAACCACAACGTATATGTTTTCTTTTTCGACACTATTAAAAAATAAACAACAATGGATAATTTTTGAATAAATAATTTCAATGAAAAAATAGAATTTAAAGTTTTCAAATATAGAGGCTGCTTAGATGATAACATCAATGATGAAATCATAGATGGAAGTGCTTTTGTTTTAGTGGAGTCTTGAATCCAAAAATCTTGAATGGAAGTCAATGATTGATATTTGGTTTAAAAAGTTCAATGTTAGTAAATACATATTTATTTTATTATTATTTAATTCCATTAAGTTTTTTATTTTAATAAACTAATTATTTTATAAAATTGACATACAAAGAAAAATTTTATTGGAAGGAGGCTAACAACATTGTTACCAATAAGGTATGAGAGAATCACAATGTCATAAGGTAAGATTGAATTCAAAATGTGATATTTTTTAAAATATACAAATTTATTTTTTATTATCTTAATCGATAATTTATTTTTTACGTACTAGGTTGCTTGATTTATGGTACGCAGCATAAAAAATTAAAGAAATATGCTGGGAAGATTTGGTCATGTTAAGGGATTTCAAACCTTCGCATATCTTGGAGGTTATCTAAGACTCTTATATCTAGCATGTTACATCTGATTTTTTTATATAGTGATCATAGTTTAATACGAAGAACTAAAACAATGAGATTTATAGTTCTATTACAAAGCAGACTTGCAAATCCTTTCTATTTATTTTGCATGTAAGGCGGATAATAAGATTCTATTTTATTACATATATTTTTTTAAAAAAATTATTATTTAAAAATATTTAATTAACATTATCTTTTTTTTATAGGCTAAGGTTCTTGGACATGATTCAAGATTGATGGAGTTTTTAGTTAAAACTTATATATATATATGTGAAATGAGGATCGTTAGAGAGAAATGTATGATTAGTAGTTAAAAGTGTATTTTTATTTAGGTTTTATATCATTATTTTGCACTTGAAGTATCAATAACTCCTTAACTAGAGCATGTTTTATAATATTATGTCTAATATTATAAGATACTTTTAATTTATGATAAATATTCATCTTAAATGCAGGCCTATTGATTAGTACTTAAAAGTGCATTTTTATCATGGTTTTATATCATCATTTTGCACTTAAAGTATCAATAACTCCTTAACCAAAGCATGTTTTATAATAATATATCTAATAATATAAGATACCTTTAATTTGTGGTAAATATCTATTTTTAATGCAGGCCTATCACATAAATGAAAAGATTGATTGATGACTTGAAGAACTTAAATTGCAAGGATAAAGAGATGGCCAAACTTAGAAAAGAGATGTCGGTGCAATCCAAACCGGAACACTGTTCGGTAATTGGGTCATATCTAGAGCTATATATCTCAGATTTAGGTCCAATTTATATGGATAGAAAGGTAAGACATAGGCCTACAACTTTCATATGGAGCCCAAGATCTAAAAAGGCCATTATCAAGTCCAAATTGTAGCAACAACAAAGAAGCCCGAATCTGTCTTCCAGCCCGAGCACTGTTCGGTATTTTGGCCATATCTGGAGTTCTAGAAGTCCAAATGAGCTGAAATTTTTACACAAGAAAGCTGAGACAATTGCCTACAACTTTCATGTTTACAACTGGCTCCAATTTTGACGTTATCAATGACGTTTTGGGCAGACAAGAGAAGATAAGGATTGTCACCAAGTCAAAAGTTGGTCACCCACTTATCAATTAGTCATCAAATCAATAGTTCCCATTTTTGGCCTATAAAAGGAGGCATTTGCCATGCATTTAGGCATCTTGGTGTTCAGATCAAGATCATGCTCTTCCTTTCTCTCTTTGTATTTTTTATGCTTTGTTTTCATTAATATTAAGTTTATGCCTTTCATTTCCTTTCCTTTACTTAGTTAACTTTTATGTTCTTATTTTGTTTATCTATTTTGCTTTCTTTCATTATGTCTAGCTAAGTTAATTATGTCAAGGTGAAAAGGTTACACTAATGGTGTAAGAATAAGTATAATGTAAACTTAATATGGACTTTAATGTTTGATACTAACATGTTTTATATTTGCTATCTTGTTCACTCTTTAATACTTTGCTTGTTAAATGACTAATCTTGATTTATGTTGTATAACACTTGGTACAACAAATGCTTGGCACTTTCATAGCCCATAATGTATGGTATAACCGACACCTGAGCTATGAAAGGAACTTGATTTGTTGTTAACATAAGTTATAATCATGAATGCTTGACGAGATTTACAAGTATTAGCATTAATTGAATAAGATGACTAATGTAATCATGTTAACAATATATAATCTGATTGGAACCTCCTTTGTGTGTGGTTTCCAATTCAATAATAAGAGTTTATACTATACTTGTTTGATATACCATTAGTGGAACCTCTAACCTTGACATTTGTTATTATCATTGTTTAATCGTTAATTGGGTCATATCTGGAGGTGTAGAACTTAGATTTAGGTCTAGTCTGTATGGATGAAAAGCTAAGATATAGGTCTAAAACTTTTATAGAAGTCTAAGATTCAAAAGGTCATTTTCAAATTCAAATTGTAGCAACAATGGATAAGTCAAAATCTATCCTGCAGCCCAGACACTGCTCAGTTTTCAGCCCATTTCTCGAGTTATAAATGTACAAATGACATCGATATTTTTTTTTGTTGTAAAGTTGAGAAAATTTCCAAGAACTTTCATGAAGACAGTCTATTCAAATACTGATGTTCGTAATGACATTTTATTCAGACAAGAAGATAAGGATTGTCACCAAATCAAGATGTGGCCACCCACTCAACAATTAGTCAAGAAATCAATAATTTCAAATTTTGGCCTATAAAAGGAGGTACTTGCCATGTATTTAGGCATCTTGGTTTTCAAATCAAAATCATATTCTTGCTCTCTCTTTTTTATATTTTTTATAATGCTTAAGTTTTGATTTAATTAATCTCTTGTTTATGCTTTTCCTTTCCTTTCCTTTAATTAGTTAATTTGTATCTTATTTATGTTCTTATCTTGTTTATTTATATTTCTCTTCTTCATTATGTTTAGCTAAGTTTATTATGTCAAGGTGAAAATGTTACACTAATAGTGTAAGAATAAGTATAGTATAAACTCAACATGGACTTTAATGCTTGATATTAATATGTTTTGTATTTGTTATCTTGTTTATTTTTAATACTCTATTGTTAAATGGTTAATCTAAATTTATGTTGTATAACTCTTGATACAACAAATACTTCGTACTTTCATAGTCCAACCGAATGGTATAATCGACACCTATGCTATGAAAGGAACTTGATTTGTTGTTAACATAAGTTATAATCATGAATACCTAACAATATTTATAAATATTAATATTATTCAAATAAGATAACTAATGTAATTATGTTAACAATTTATAATCCGATTGAAACCTCCTTTGTGTATGGTTTCCAATTGAGTAATACAAAGAGTTTATACTATATTAGTTTGAAATACCATTAGTGGATCCTCTAACATTGACATTTGTTTTTATCATTGTTTAATTCTCATATTAATCTTACATCTCCAAGTTCTCTTTAAACCACCACCACCACCATAATTATTATTATTATTATTATTATTATACAGTTGACCACCCTATGGTCCTACCCCGGTCTTGCCGAGTTATTTATTACTTTGATACACCTACACTTGGGATAAGACATCAATCTTTTGGTTATGTTAGTGACACAACTGAAAGATTGTTGTCTTCTCCCAAGTGCAGGAGTGTCGAAGTAATAAATAACCCGGCAAGACCGGGGTCGAACCACAGGGAGGTTAATTGTAAAAATTATAAACAACAATTATAAA
>NW_011500787.1:76405-88955 GCF_000495115.2 Populus euphratica
ACATTTACCATAAATTAAAGGTATCTTATATTATTAGATATATTATTATAAAACATGCTTTGGTTAAGGAGTTATTGATACTTTAAGTGCAAAATGATGATATAAAACCATGATAAAAATGCACTTTTAAGTACTAATCAGTTAGTGCAATAGCTTATACATAGATAAGCTTAGAAGTTTTGTGGTAAGTTGGATTTCAATAATTTTTTTTCTTAAGTTATTATTTAAAAAAAATTTATAAGTTGTTTTTTATTTTATGAAAAATATAACACTTGATTGCAGTAAAGATATAGAGATAATCTTTTGACCCATCAGAATTCGATTTGTATTTATGGTTAGAGGCTGGATCATTTGATAGACTCAATAGAAATTAGGTTTATGGTATCTCAAACACTATGATTGAGGATATATAGACGAGTCGTAGTGTATCGATTGTTAGTTCCTTACAATCGAGTTTGAGCCAGTAATCTTTAGTTGTTCAGGTGATTGTATAAAAACAAGTTAAAGCTCAAACTTCGTAGCTTAGTATTAAAACGGTCTAACTTAGGTCTGAGATGGATGGCCTAAAGGATAAAACAAATATCCTTAAGCAATTATTGTCAACCCTTACTAGTATATGTGGTTTACCTCGGCACCCACCTGGTTTCGATGAAGATCTACATCCACATCTTTCTTCTCTTTTAGCTTTTGTCTATTAGACAAATTGTATTCATAAGATTTTTTAAATTAATAAAAAAAAATTAGTTTTTTCTTTTAGTTTTTTTTATTTTCCCTTGTTTTCTTTATTTTATATTAAAATAAAGCATATTAAATACAATACTGAGGGAATTATCAATATAATTTGTATTATAGATAGAATGATCAATGGAATAAGTCCATCAAAAAATTTCAAAGATGGAAAAAAGTTATTAGATTTTTCCACTAACAATTATAGACGGAATAACTGACGGACTAAGTTCTTTAGAAAGTCCTAGAGAGTTTGAAAAAAAATTTAGGACTCGTCACTAACAATATGTAAATCTATGATAGTTTAAAGTTGTCTGTATTTGATCATACATGGAATTACCTTAGAATGATGCAATAATTTTTTTATTTAGTGTGCTTTTTATCATATGTAAATCATCGATAATTGTATTACCAGTAGACCAAAAAATGAAATCATCAATGATATTTTTTTCGATGACCAATTACCATCTATGACTCCAACAACATATATTTTCTTATAGAATCAATGTTTAAATACTAACAAACTATTTCATCGGTGTTATGCAATTTTCAAATAGTGACTTCTTGTTATTGATGAAAAGCACTTACAAAATGCTCCCTTAAAAAAAAAGGATTTCAATACTTTTTAGCTTAATAGTGTTTTTTTATAGGTAAAAGTATATATGTATATTAATGTGTAACCTAGCGACTAAAAGATTATTTATACAACAAGAGTTTCATTAAACTCTTAATTGATATATAACTTTGTTGCCATTTAAGATGAGAGTTAATTTATTGGATCAAAAGTTAAAGTTTTCAAAAAAAAAAAATACATCCCACAGGGATTTAGCGAAATATAATTTTAAAATTCTTCCATTTAGTCCATACACTTTGTCGCACCCTCGCGTGGAGCACGACATCGTGACAACCTTTCCTAGGGCGGGGAATTGATTTTGAGTCCTTTTTTTTGTGTAAAATAGAGTTGTCACCTAGTATTATGGTCACTAGAAAACCTAACTAGTCTTTTAGATATTCTAAGGTAATGAAATGGTTGCATAAAGGGAAGGTATTAGCACCCCTAGTATGCCCTACCTAAGATAAGCTGTTTGGTGTTTGGTTTGCCTTATAATTGCTATGATGTTGGTGTTTTCTAATCCTATCAGTTTTCCTAGGATAAGTTTGCTATGATGAATAAACTTGGACTCAAAGTCTAAAAAGAAAGAACCCTTGGTCAATATAGATCATATTGTTAGATATATCTAAGGAGATTCAATGTGCCTAAGAGCTCATTTTTTTCTTAATATTTCAAGTATTTGCGACTCATAAATCACAAAGAGAAGGGAAAAAAATTTAGAAATCTATAGAAATTCAGGGCGCTTTAAAAGCCTATTTTCCCCTTAGTGTTTCATACTCTCACGACTCGTAAACTATGAAGTTAAAAAATAAAATGTCCTTAATTATAATCAAGTCTTCTTTCAAGGATGTGTGATGACTTATTATTCCTAAAAAATTATTTTGGATATTTATCACCTAGGGTTTTTTTGTGCAAATATTAATAGTGAATAATAATAAGTTATTCCCAATAATATTTTGGATACTATCCCTTTAACTGTAAATAATAGATGAATTCCCCTCAAAAAATATGATTTTTATATTTTTTGAAATATTAGCCAATACCCTTTGGAGTTTTACAAACATGTTATAAAATCTAGAAATGCAAGAAAATAATTTTTTTTGTATTTAAGAAATCCATGCAAAAACACATTTTCAAAACTTTTAATTTTTTTTTATATAAAGAATGTTAAAACATGTTAAAGTATTGGTCATATATAGCATACAAGAAAAAATTTACTTTTTATCAAAACACAAACATCACAATTAAATACAAAAATCTCAATAAAAGGTAACCAATTATCCTATATATTCTAAAATTTATAAGAAGCTTAAAGCAACTAAAAAAAATTCAAAGCTAGCTCCATTTAAACAAAAAAAAACTTTATAACTAGAGAGAAATAAAACATGTGCACGAAGAAGCCAAAATTATGAAAACCACAATTTAGTGACAATGTTTATACCCCACAAACCCATTCTTTCATAAACCAAAGACCTGCTTTACTTATCCCACATAGACAGCAATAAAAA
Organism: Populus euphratica; assembly: GCF_000495115.2. Classification (NCBI taxonomy): domain Eukaryota; kingdom Viridiplantae; phylum Streptophyta; class Magnoliopsida; order Malpighiales; family Salicaceae; genus Populus; species Populus euphratica. The sequence continues at coordinate 79,253 of NW_011500787.1, forward strand.
ATAAAACTAGAAGCATGATCTATTAATGTATGTAAGAAAAACAAAATCATAGCTGGCTAATCTCTCCTCTAGTGGTGTAAAGAATAAACAAAATAAAGGTCTCTAAACGTAAAAGTTTCTAAATATAAAGATAACCCCTTTTACATAGACTGCAGTTAAACTCAAACATTTTAAAAGAATAATGGGTAAATGTTGGCTTTGTCTAAACAGAAACCAATTATTCAGAGGGAAGAAACAATTTTATAACCGAATGACCAACGAACGCCTAGTATGAAAATAACAAAGTAGGAGAGATTGAGGCTTATACCTACAGATCCTATTTGCAGAAAATAAAGTCAAAGACCAAAAGACAGCTCACGCATGCCTCCTTAGTTACTGGTAAATGATGGACAAAACAAAGACATTGAAGCTGTGATGTGCTGCTGGAATTAAACGTTCTTCCTTTCATGTTCTTTTACTCTTTCTGCTTTTCTTGTTACCTGCCTTTCTTTTTCTCCTCTTTTTTTTTTTTTGCTAGGTTAGTAGAGGGTTTATATAACGTAATCACAACTTTTTAATAGAAAAGATTCAATGCATTAATTCTAGGATGCAAATCACTGTTAATTTGCAGTAAAAAAATCAAAAAAGAAAAAAGAAATATCCTGATTCTTATTCTGATTTTAGCTATTAGTTCTAGTGATCAAGAGGGTGGTATAACTCCTTTCTTTCCTTCTGTAGCTAGTTCCATAGCTGGGACCATGAAGCACTAGCTATTTCCTTTTAAATGAGGCAATAAAAACATGGTTTGTAGCTCTTCAATCCAGCAAGAGAAACATGGAAACAAGTAGGAAATTTACAAAGAAAAAGGAAAGTAATTAGATGGGTAATGGTGCATGCTGCAAAGTCTTATTTTTCTTATTTGGTGTGGTAAAAATCCTGTCATTTATGATGATCTAACCCCCTTTCTGGCTTTTAATATCCTTCTTTAATTAAATCTATCATTTTAGCACTTTTCAATTTAGTCCTTGGTCCAAAAATAAATCCTTCAAATCAGACCTGGGAACTTGGGCTAAACCCTTCTCGTGGCATGATTCTCTACTTCTACATTAGATATTCAAATACAAATATCTTAAGCTTCTGATATCAAAATCATATGATGAAAGATTCTTGCCCAAATTCATCTACACGTCTAGGACTACAACTTTAATAAAGGATTCGAAGTGAGACAAAATTATTCTAGAGAACAAAATCTAGCAGCAATCTCCTTATCTAATTCAAAAACTGAAAATGCTGAGTGATGAGAACTTAAAAGTGCATTTTTATCAAGGTTTTATATTATCATTTTGCACTTAAAGTATCAATAACTCCTTAACTAAAGCATGTTTTATAATAACATAAGATACCTTTAATTTATGATAAATGTTCATTTTAAATACAGGCCTATCACATAAATAAAAGGATTGATTGATGTGTTTAAAAACTGAAATTGAAATGACAAAGAGATGGCCAAACTTAAAAAAGAGATGCTGGTATAGTCCAAACCGAAACACTATTATGTATTTAGGTCATATTTGGAGTTGTAGATCTCTGTTTTAGGTTTACTTTATATGGATGGAAAGGTAAGACATAGGCTACAACTTTCATAAGGAGCCCAAATTTAAAAAGACTATTTTCAAGTTCAAATTATAGCAACAACGAAGAAGTCCGAATATGTCCTACAACCCAAACACTATTTAGTGTTTGGCCCATATCTGGAGTTCTAGGAGTTCATATGACCTCCATTTTTTTTCCTAGAAAGCTGAGACAATGTCCTAGAACTTTCATGTTTTCAAGTGGTTCCAATTCTAATGTTATCAATGATGTTTTGGGCAGATAAGAGAAGATAAGGATTGTCACCAAGTCAAGAGTTGACTACTCACTCATCAATTAGTCATCAAATTAATAGTTCCTAATTTTGGCCTATAAAAGGAGGCATTTGCCATGCATTTAGATATCTTGGTTTCCAGATCAAGATCATGCTCTTGCTTTCTCTCTTTGTATTTTTAAGTTTTGTTTTCATTAATATATTGTTTATATCTTTCAATTCCTTTTCTTTACTTAGTTAATTTTTATCTTATTTATGTTCTTATCTTGTTTGTTTATGTTTCTCTCTTTTATTATGTTTAGCTAAGTTTATTATGTCTAATCTAGATTTATGTTGTATGACACTTGGTACAACAAATGCTTGATACTGTCATAGCCCATACTATATGGTATAACTGACACCTGAGTTGTGAAAGGAACTTGATTTGTTGTTAACATATATTATAATCATGAATGCCTGACAACATTGATAAGTATTAGCTTTAATCGAATAAGATAACTAACATTATCATGTTACTAATTTATAATCTGATTAGAACCTCCTTCGTATGTGGTTTCCAATTGAATTATAAGAGTTTACACTATACTTGTTTGACATACCATTAGTGGATCATCATCTAACCTTGACATTTGTTGTTATCATTATTTCATCCTTATATTAATCTTTCATCTCAAAGCTCTCATCATCATCATCTTCTTCTTCTTTATTATTATTATTACTACTATTATTATTATTAATATTAGTATTTAGTATTATTACTATTATTATTATGGATTTATTATTGTTGTATTATTGTTATTTATAATTTATACAATTAACCTCCCTGTGTTTCGACCTCGGTCTTGCCGGGTTATTTATTACTTTGACACTCCTACACTTATGGAAAGATATCAATTTTTAGGTCATGTCAAGTTTTTGGCGTTGTTGCCAGGGAGATAAATTCTTGTACAAATTATAGTATTTATTTTATTTTCTCTTTTCACTTTTCTTGTATATAACTTTATTTTTTTGTGTTTTATTTCTCTTTCTTTTGTTTTCTTTTTCCTTTTATTCTACTCCTACACGTGCATGAGAGTGTGATCACGTACATTAAGTGGTAGACTTTGTAGGGTATTCTCATCATTTTCAGAAAATATAGCTGAAGAAGATAATCAATCATTTCATAATGAGAATAATGAGAATAACTGTGTTAGGACACTTAGAGACCACATGAATCCCGTAAGAACAAGTGCACCATCCTGTATAGTTTTCCCCCCTAATGCATCTCATTTTAATTTTAAGCCAAATATTTTTCAACTTTTACCTTTTTTTCATGGCTTAGATTTAGAAAATCCATACTTGCATTTAAAGGAATTTGAGAAGGTCTGCAACACATATAATGACTCAAATTGTAGCATGAACACCATCAGATTAAAGCCTTTTCCTTTTCATTAAAAGATGAAGCTAAAACATGGCTATAAAATTTGAAACCTCAATTCATTCGTGCTTGGGATGAAATACAACAACAGTTTTTTTAAAAAAATTTCCCATCTCATAGAACAAATTCTTTCAAAATATAAATCATCACTTTCACTCAAAGACTAGGAGAAACATTTTACCAATATTAGGATAGGTATCGAGACTTACTTAGTACTTGCCCTCATCATAGTTTTGAAACATGGGGAATGGTTTCATATTTTTATGAAGGCTTAACACCTAAAGATGGGTAAATTGTTGAATTGATGTCCAATGGAATCTTTGAAGATAAAGACCCTAATGAGGCAATGAAATACTTAGACTTGTTAGTTGAAAATGCTCAAAATTAGGACACCACAAGTACTTATGAGGCATCGAGTAAAACTCAACTTGAGGGAAGATCATGACCTCCAAGCCAAGTTTTCGTCTTTAGCTAGAAAAGTTGAGGCACTGTAATTAAAAAAGAGTGGTAAATTAAAATCTATTTAAGACATTGTATGTCAAATATATGAAACAAATGAACACTCAACCAATAACTGTCCAACTTTGCCTTCTTTTATAGAATGTCTCCATGGACAAGCTCATGCTTTAAAAGGTTTTCAAAGGCTCAATCATAACCCATACTCGCAAACATGTAATCCTAGTTAGAGAAATCACCTAAATTTTAGTTGGATGAGTGATAACAATAATGCACAAACTTTACAACTACCGTTTCAAGCATACCATAATTTCCAAAATTCTTATGGATATGCACCTCCTTATGCTCCACCTCCTAAAAGAAATCTTGAGGAAACATCGCATGTATTTATTGAAAAGCAAGAGATAATCAATACTCAACTTGCTCAAAGCATAACAGATTTTAAAGATACTCTTGCAAAATTCACATCTGCTCTCAATTTTCAAGAGAAAGGTAAGTTTCCATCTTAACCACAACAAAATCCCAAGGGGCAATCCAATGCAAATGCAAGTTGTTTTAGAAGCCATCACATGGATTAAGTCAAATCAATCACTACTCTTCGCGGTGGTAAGGTTATCAAAAAACCTACTCTTGAACCATGTAAGAAAGATGATGAGTCAATCTTTGAGGGTAAGGAAGGGGTTGAATCTGAATATTGCAAAGAAAATACTGATTCCCCGCCAGCAATTCTATTTCCTCATGCTATGACCAAACAAAGAAAACTCAATTACGACTTCGAAATTTTTAAAACTTTTAAATAGGTAAGGTTCAATATACCTTTACTGGATGCTATTAAACAAGTTTCTTCTTATGCTAAATTTTTGAAAGATCTGTGCATTGTGAAAAGAAAACTGAATGTGAAAAAGAAAGTCTTTTTAGCTAAACAAGTAAGTGTCATTCTTCAGAACAATAATGCTTTGAAATATAAAAAAGCTGATTGTCCTACAATTTCTTACTTTATTAGAGAACATAAAATTGAAAGAGTCTTACTTGATCTTGGAGCTAGTGTGAATTTGCTTCCATATTTAGTTTTTCAAAGTCTTAATTTAGGTGAGTTAAAACCAACTTCTATAACTCTTTTACTTGCTGATAAATCTGTAAAAGTGCCTAGAGTAATAATTGAAGATGTGTTAGTATAAGTCGATAAATTCATTTATCCTATAGATTTTATTGTTTTGGACACACAACCTGTTGAAACATATAATTCATTTCCTGTTATTTTAAGATGTTCATTTCTTGCAACTTCTAATGCATTGATTAATTGTAGGAATGAACTGATTATCATTTGGAAACATGACATTGGAGATGAATATTTTCAATATTTGCAAGCAACCTGGAGATGATAATGAATTACAAGAAGTAGATCATATTAAGGAATTAGTTTATGATCAACTTGAATCTACTTTAAGTAAAAATGAGTTGGATGAATTTGAAGATTTACAAATGATTTATTCTCAGGAAGAAATCACGAATGAAAAAGGCACCGAAAATGTTGACGCGAATCTTTTGTCAAGAGTTACAACAGATTCGACATCCAACATCATACCAATCAATAATTACTTTCCTGATGAATCCTTACTTTCTCTTAGTCCAATGCCTTGGTATGATAAAAATAACAATTTTCTTACTTCAGGAGATTCGCCAACTCATTGGAGTACCCAAGATAAAAGAAAGTTTTTAAGCAATGTACAAAACTTTTATTGGGATGACTCTTACTTATTCAAATATTGTCCTAATCAAATATTTCAAAGATTCATTCCCGACAATAAGGTAAGTAGTGTCATTAAACTTTGTCATTCTAAAGCATGTGAGAGTTATTTCTCATTAAAAAAGCCAGCTGTGAAAATCTTTCAAAATGGATTTTACTAGCCCATCATGTTCAAGGACTCACATGCATTTTACAAAGTTTGTGAAAATTATCAAAAGGCAGGATTTATTTCAAAACATAAGGAATATTTAGATAATCTTTTATTGACTTTTGAGACATATCCTGGTGGAGATGTGCATTATGCATCTCATGATTTATAGTTTCATTTTTCTAAAGAACATACTCAACATGGTCTTGGGAATCTGACTTAAAAAGATCCTGTTTGCTAGTTTTTAAGAAAACTGGATGGGAAGCCTATCCCCGACCTATAGAGGGTGTTTAACCCGTTCTTGAACATAAAACCAAGGGAAGATGTGAGCCAAAATCACAACTGTGATTTAAGTCCTCATTTACAAAAACTTATGTCTTTTGGTTTTATTAATATCATAATATTTGTGTTTTGTTGTTTCGTATATTTGTTTAAGTGTGTTTCAAGTTTGTTGGTGTTCGATGTTTCAAGTGATGTCTTCTATACTCTATCTTTATACCTTAGGATATTAAGGATAATGTCTCGTTTTGGTTAAGGGGAGAGGGTAGTAGTTCATATTAAAAAAAAAACCTAACTATGTTTTTTATTTCATAAACCATTAGCAAATTGTTGTTACTTAGATGGTAGAGTAAGGAGAAATTTTATTGACTTTTGAGATATATCCTGGTTAACATTTTTCAATAGTTATTTGCAATATTCATAACAAGGTCTATCAAAATACTTCTTGAAATATTTAGGTTTATAAACTCTCGCATTGTTATCGTTTAATTCTACTCATATACTAAATTAACAAGTATTCTTAAACATTAATTTTCACATACACACTTTAACATATGATTGTGGGTTGCACACTAGATTATTACATTATTTATGTTCTTTTGTTAAAGGTAACAACTAAGAAAAAGGGATAGTATATAATTTGAAAAAAAACCAAAAAAAATTGCAAAAAAAAATGATGATAATAAAAATATAGATAAGTTTGATTTCAGAGTCTCCCTAACCTAAACAATTAAGTCTAAAGGGATGTTTTAACACTTAATACCTTAAAGTCAACTAACTTAGAAGCTATTGGCCCAACGCTTGTTATATGGGTTAAGAAGAAAAGCTTAAGGGAATTAAACATTACACTATCTATGTATCAGTATCTGCAACCCGAGTTACTAAGCTCGTAAGGGTGTCTCAACACCTAATGCCCTAAGACCAACTGATCTAGGAGTTATTAGCCGAAAGCTTGTTACATGAGTTAAAGATGCATTGTGTTTTAAGTTACATGTATATCTACTTTTTTTAAAAAAGAAAAAAAATCTCAACATAAGGAAGTTAACCTTAAATATTAGAACAAAAATTTTGTTTTCTTCCAAGTAAAGCCCCATAACTATATGTTGATATATTGAGCACAAAAAAAAAGGTTTACTAATATCTTGTTTAAGAGGTAGTGAGCAGATAAATAAATTTATTAAGAGTTTATTTATCCGGATAGATTAATAGAAGTTGAATGATGCATACCTAGCTTTGTAAGGTGTGATTAGTACTTAAAAGTGTATTTTTATCAAGGTTTTATATCATCATTTTGCACTTGAAGTATCAATAACTCCTTAACTAATTAATGTTTTATAATAACATATCTAATAATATAAGATATCTTTAATTTGTGGTAAATGTTCATTTTAAATGCAAGCCTATTACATAAATGAAAGAATTAATTGATGAGTTTAAAAACTAAAATTGAAAAGATAAAGAAATGACCAAACTTATAAAATAAATGATGGTATAGTCCAAATCGGAATACTGTTAGGTAATTGGGTCATTTCTGGAGATGTAGATCTCGAATTTAGGTCTACTTTATATGGATGGAAAGATAAGACCATTGTAGCAATAACAAAGAAATCTGAATCTATCCTGTAGCCCGGATATTGTTTAGTGTTTGGCCCATATCTAGAGTTCTAGAAGTCCAAATGACCTTCATTATTTTTTTTCGAAAGCTAAGACCATTTTCTAGAACTTTCATGTTTTCAAGTGTTCCAATTCTGACGTTATCAATGATGTTTTGGGCAAACAAGAGAAGACAAGGATTGTCACCAAGTCAAGAGTTGACCACCCACTCATTAATTAGTCATCAAATCAATAGTTCCTAATTTTAGCCTATAAAAGGCGGCATTTGCCATGCATTTAGGCATCTTGGTCTCCAGATCAAGATCATGTTTTTGCTTTCTCTCTTTGTATTTTTTGTATTGCTTATGCTTTGCTTTCATTAATATCACGTTTATGTCTTTCAATTCCTTTTCTTTACTTAGTTAACTTTTATCTTATTTATGTTCTTATCTTGTTTATTTATGTTTCTCTTTTTCATTATGTTCTAAGTTTATTATGTCAAGGTGAAAAGATTACACTAATGGTGTGAGAATAAGTATTGTGTAAACTTAACATGAACTTTAATGTTTGATACTAACATGTTTTGTATTTATTGTCTTGTTCACTCTTTAATACTTTGCTTGTTAAATGACTAATCTAGATTTATGTTTTATAACGTACAACAAATGCTTGACACTTTTATAGCCCACACTGTATGGTATAACCGACACCTGAGCTATGAAAGAAACTTGATTTGTTATTAACATAAGTTATAATCATGAATGCCTAACAACACTTATAAGTATTAGCCCTCCCCTAGATCTCCATTGAGAAATTAAGTCTTCACATTAATTTATTGTATTTTCAAGTGAAAATATATTATTAATGCCAAAATAATACACAAAGAATATTTCTTAGCTATAAGGGAGAAAATCAATATGTAATTGTTTGCATCTTTTTAAGTAAATCCCTTAGCAAAGAGTATTACCATGTATATTTCAATGTTACCTAATAAGTCTATCTTTGTCTTAAAGACCCATTTACATCCAATGTCTCTTGCATAGTTAGGTAACTCAATAAGATCCAAAACTCTTACTTTAATAGAATTCATCTTTGTTTTTCATGGGATTATACTATAATTCTAATTCTTTATAACTTATGGCTTGTGAAAAAGATTTAGGATCATTTTTTACTCAAATATCATAGTCAAATTCTTATAGATACATAATATAACCATATAAATTATTGATCTTTTGATTCTAATTGATATTCTGATGTTATACCATCATCTTGTTGAGAAGTATTTATTTTAACTAGTTGTTCAGAAATTCTTAGTAATTCTTGAACCATATTGACACGACTAACAGATTGATGTCTTCTCCTAAGTGCAGGAGTGTCAAAGTAATAAATAACCCGGCAAGACCGGGGTCGAACCACAAGGAGGTTAATTGTACAAATTATAAACAATAATAATAGCTATAATAACAATAATAACAACAACAACAATAACAATGACAACAACAACAACAACAACAACAACAATAATAATAATAATAATAATACTAGTAGTAGTAGTAGTACTAATAATAATAATAATAATAATAAAGAAAGAGAAGAAGAAGAAGAAGAAGAAGAAGAAGATGAGAACTTGGAGATGGAAAATTAACGTAAGGATTAAATAATGATAACACACAATATCAAGGTTAGAGGATGCACTAATGGTATGTCAAACAAGTATAGTATAAACTCTTATTAGTTAATTGGAAACCACATGCAAAGGAGGTTCCAATCAGATTATAGATTGTTAACATGATTACATTAGTCATCTTATACAATTAATGCTAATACTTGTAAATCTCGTCAAGCATTCATGATTATAACTTATGTTAACAACAAATCAAGTGCCTTTCATAGCTCAGGTGTCGGTTATACCATACAGTATGGGCTATGAAAGTGCCAAGAATTTGTTGTACCAAGTGTTATACAACATAAATCAAGATTAGTCATTTAACAAGCAAAGTATTAAAGAGTGAACAAGATAACAAATACAAAACATGTTAGTATCAAACATTAAAGTCCATATTGAGTTTACATTATACTTATTCTTACACCATTAATGTAACCTTTTCACCTTAACATAATAAACTTAGCTAATCATAATAAAAGAAAGAAAAATAAATAAACAAAACAAGAACATAAACAAGATAAAAGTTAACTAAGTAAAGGAAAGGAAATGAAAGG
>NW_011501198.1:0-1956 GCF_000495115.2 Populus euphratica
GTCCAACCTTGCCTTCTTTTAAGGAATGTCTCCATGAACAAGCCCATGCTTTAAACAATTTCCAAAGGGCCAACCACAACCCATACTCCCAAACATACAACCCTGGTTGGAGAAATCACCCAAATTTCAATTGGAAGAGTGAGAACAACAATGCATAAACTTCACAACCACCGTTTCAAGCACACCATAATTTTCAAAATTATCATGGATATGCACCTCCTTATGCTCCACCTCCTACAAGAAATTTTGAGGAAACTTTGTATGCATTCATTGAAAAGCAAGAGACAATCAACACTCAACTTGCTCAAAGCATAACAGATTTTAAAGATACTCTTGCAAAATTCACATCTGCTCTCAGTTTCCAAGAGAAAGGTAAGTTTCCATCTCAACCACAACAAAATCCTAAGGGGCAATACAATGCAAATGCAAGTAGTTCCAGAAGCCAACACATGGATCAAGTCAAATCAGTCACTACTCTACGCAGTGGTAAGGTTATTGAAAAACCCTCTCTTGAACCTTATGAGAAAGATGATGAGTCAATTTCTAAGGGAAAGGAAGGGGTTGAATCTGAAAATTGCAAAGAAACGACTGATTCTCCGCCAGCACTTCCATTTTCTCATGCCATGACCAATCAGGAAGAAATCGAGGATGAAAAAGGCATCGAAAAGGTTGATGCGAATCTTTTATCAAAGTGACAACAGATTCGACACCCGACATCACACCAATCGGTGATTACTTTCCTGATGAATCTCTACTTTCTCTTAATTTAATGCCTTGGTTTGCTAAAAATATCAATTTTCTTGCTTCAGGATTTTTGCCAACTCATTGGAGTATTGAAGACAAAAGAAAATTTTTGAGCAACGAGCAAAATTTTTATTGGGATGACCCTTACTTATTCAATTATTGTCCTGATCAAATATTTCAAAAATGCATTCTCGACAATGAGGTAAGTAATTTCATTAAATTTTGTTACTCTAAGGCATGTGGGGATCATTTGTCATCAAAAAAGAGGATTGTAGAAATCTTACAAAGTGAATTTTACTGGCCCATCATATTCAAGGAGTCAGATGCATTCCGCAAAAACTGTGAAAATTGTCAAAAGGTGGGATTTATTTCAAAACACAGAGAGTCTTTAGATAATCTTCTATTGACTTTTAAGTCTCATCATAGTTGAGATAAGCATCGTGTAATTCATGACTTATGAACCCATTTTCATAAAGAACATACTTGACTTAGTCTTGGGAATCTGACTAAAAAAGACCATGTTTGCCAGTTTTTAAGAAAACTGGATGGAAAGCCTATCCCCGACCCATTGAGGGCGTTTAAGCTGTTCTTGGACGTAAAACCAAGGGAAGATGTGAACCACATTCACAACTGCGATTTGAATTTTTTTTGTTTGTAAAAACTTGTGTCTTTTGGTTTTATTATTGTGTTTTGTTATTTCTTATTTTTTTTTAGTGTGTTTCAGGTTTTGTCAGTGTTCGTTATTTCAGGTGATATCTTCTATACTCTATCTTTCTACCTTAGAACATTGAGGACAATGTCTCGTTTTGGTTGGGGGGAGAGGGTAGTAGTTGATAAAAAAAAAATTGTTTTTCATTTCATAAAGCATATGCATAATTGTTGTTACTAGGATGGCAGAGTAAAGGAGTTCTTTTGTTAAAGTGACTCTTGAGACGCATCTTAGTAATCATTCTTAACAAGGTCTATTATAATACTTCCTGAAATATTCAGGTTTACAAACTCTCACATTGTTATCACTTAATTCTGCTCATATACTTATTTAACATGTATTCTTAAACCTTAATTTACACACACACACTTTAACATATGATTGTGGGTTGCATATTGGATTATTACATTATTTATGTTCTTTTGTTAAAGGTAACAACTAAGGAAAAGGGATTGTATATAATTACGAAAAAAAAACATGAAAAAAAAAGAAAAAGAAAAAAG
>NW_011501198.1:1989-9601 GCF_000495115.2 Populus euphratica
ATGAAAAAAAGAAAAAAAATGATGATAATAAAAATGTAGATAAGTTTGGTTTCGTAGCCTCCCTAACCTAAGCAATTAAGCCCAAAGGGGTGTTTTAACACCTAATACCCTAAAGTCAACTGATTTGGGAGCTATTGGCCCAACGCTTGTTACATGGGTTGAGGAGAAAAGCTTAAGGAAATCAAACATTGCATTATCTACATATTAGTATCTGCGACCCGAGTTACTAAGCTTGTAGGGGTGTCTTAACACCTAATGCCCTAAGACCAACTGGTCTGGGAGTCATTAGCTGAACGCTCGTTACGTGGGTTAAAGATGCATGATATTTTTAAATTATATGTATATTTAAAAAAAAAAGAAAAAAAAGACAAAAATAATAATCCCAGCTCAAGGAAGTTAACCTTAAACATTAGAACAAAAATTTTGTTTTCTTCCAAGAAAAGCCCGATAATTATGTGTTGATACATTGAGCACAAAAGAAAGGTTTATTAATATCTTGTTAAGAGGGATTGAGCAGATATATAAATTTAATGAGAGTTTGTTTATCTGGATAGATTAATGGAAGTTAAATGATGAATACCTTGCTTTGTGGAATTTGCAAATTGTTTTTCTATTTTACGCTTTGATTACTAGGGACTAGTAATAAGCTGGTTGGGGGGTGTGATTAGTACTTAAAAGTGCATTTTTATCATGGTTTTATATCATCATTTTGCACTTGAAGTATCAATACCTCCTTAACTAAAGCATGTATTATAATAATATATCTAACAATATAAGATACCTATAATTTGTGGTAAATGTCTATCTTTAATGCAGGCCTATCACATAAATGAAAGGATTGATTGATGACTTGAAGAACTTAAATTGCAAGGATAAAGAGATGGCCAAACTTAGAAAAGAGATGTCGGTGCAATCCAAACTGGAACACTATTCGGTAATTGGGTCATATCTGAAGCTATATATCTCAGATTTAGGTCCAATTTATATGGATGGAAAGGTAAGACATAGGCCTACAACTTTAATATGGAGCCCAAGATCTAAAAAGTTCATTTTCAAGTCCAAATTAATACAACAACAAAGAAGCCCGAATCTGTCTTCCAGCCCGAGCACTGTTCGGTATTTTGGCCATATCTGGAGTTCTAGAAGTCCAAATGAGCTGAATTGTTTACACAAGAAAGCTGAGACAATTGCCTACAACTTTCATGTTTGCAACTAGCTCCAATTTTGACGTTATCAATGACGTTTTGGGCAGACAAGAGAAGATAAGGATTGTCACCAAGTCAAAAGTTGGTCACCCACTTATCAATTAGTCATCAAATCAATAGTTCCCATTTTTGGCCTATAAAAGGAGGCATTTGCCATGCATTTAGGCATCTTGGTTTCCAGATCAAGATCATGCTCTTCCTTTCTCTCTTTGTATTTTTTATGCTTTGTTTTCATTAATGACATAATGAAAGAAAGCAAAATAGATAAACAAAATAAGAACATAAAAGTTAACTAAGTAAAGAAAAGCAAATGAAAGGCATAAACTTAATATTAATGAAAGCAAAGCATAAACATTATAAAAAATACAAAGAGAGAAAGTAAGAGCATGATCTTGATCTGGAAACCAAGATGCCTAAATGCATGGCAAATGCCTTCTTTTATAGGCCAAAATTGGGAACTATTGATTTGATGACTAATTGATAAGTGGGTGGCCAACTTTTGACTTGGTGACAATCCTTATCTTCTTTTGTCTGCCCAAAACGTCATTGATAACGTCAAAATTGGAGCCAGTTGCAAACATGAAAGTTGTAGGCAATTGTCTCAGCTTTCTTGTGTAAAACATTCAGCTCATTTGGACTTCTAGAACTCCAGATATGGCCAAAATACTGAACAGTACTCGGGCTGGAAGACAGATTCGGGCTTCTTTGTTGTTGCTACAATTTGGACTTGATAATGGCCTTTTTAGATCTTGGGCTCCATATGAAAGTTGTAGGCCTATGTCTTACCTTTCCATCCATATAAATTGGACCTAAATCTGAGATATATAGCTCTAGATATGACCCAATTACTGAATAGTGTTCCGGTTTGGATTGCACCGACATCTCTTTTCTAAGTTTGGCCATCTCTTTATCCTTGCAATTTAAGTTCTTCAAGTCATCAATCAATCCTTTCATTTATGTGATAGGCCTGCATTAAAAATAGACATTTACCACAAATTATAGGTATCTTATATTATTAGATACATTATTATAAAACATATTTTAGTTAAGGAGTTATTGATATTTCAAGTGCAAAATGATGATATAAAACCATGATAAAAATGCACTTTTAAGTACTAATCATTATTGTTGTTGTTGTTGTTGTATTGCTGTTATTTATAATTTATACAATTAAACTCCTTGTGGTTCGACGTTAATCTTGCTAGGTTATTTATTACTTCGATACTCCTACACTTGGGAAAAGACATTAATTTTTTGATCATGTCAAGTTTTTAGCGCCTTTACCGGGAAGGTAAATTCTTGTATAAATTATAATTTTTATTTTATTTTCTCTTTTTATTTTTCTTGCATCTATTTCTTTTGTTTCTTCTTCTTTTTATTATATTCCTACACGTGCATGAGAGTAGTCACATACATTAAGTTATATATTTTGTAAGGTATCCTCATCATTTTCAGAAAATATGATCGAAGAAAATAACTAGTCGCTTTATAATGAGAATAATTATGTTAGAACACTTAGAGACCACATGAATCCCACAAGAACAAGTGCACCATCATGCATAGTTTTTCTCCCTAATGCATCTCATTTTAATTTTAAGCCAGTCATTATTCAACTTTTACCTTCTTTTCATAACTTAGATTTAGAAAATCCATACTTGCATTTAAAGGAATTTGAGGATATCTGCAACACATATAATGACTTAAATTGTAGTATGAACACCATCAAATTAAAGCTTTTTTCTTTTTATTTAAAAAACATAAAGCTAAAACATGACTATAGAATTTAAGACCTGGATCCATTCGTACTTGGGATGAAATGTAACAATAGTTTTAAAGAAGTTTTTCCCTTCTCATAGAACAAACTCTTTCAAAAGACAAATCATCACTTTCAAACATTTTACTAATGTTGGGATAAATATCAAGACTTGCTTAATACTTAGCATCATCATAGTTTTAAAACATGGAGATTGGTTTCACACTTTTATGAAGGGCTAACACCTAGAGTTAGGCAAATGGTTCAATTGATATGCAATGAAACTTTTGAAGATAAAAACCCTAATGAAGCAATAGAGTACTTAGACTTGTTAACTGAAAATGCTCAAAATTGGGACACTGTAGGTACTTATAAGGCACCAAATAAAACTCAACCTCATACATCTAGTGGAGGTATGTACAACTATAGGGAAGATCATGACCTCCAAGCCAATTTTGTATCTTTAGCTAGAAAAGTCGAGGCACTACAATTAAGAAAAAAAAGTCAATTAAAATTTGTTCAAGACATTATGTGTCAAATCAATGAAATAAATGAACACTCAACCAATGACTGTCCAACCTTGCCTTCTTTTAAGGAATATCTTTATAAACAATCTCATGCTTTAAATAATTTTCAAATGCACAATCATAACCCATACTCACAAACATACAACCCTGCTTGGAGAAATGACCCAAATTTCTGTTGGAAGAGTGATAACAATAATGGATAAGCTTTATAACCATCATTTCAAGCACACCATAATTTCTTAAATTCTCATGGATATGCATCTCTTTATGCTTCACCTTCTAAAAGAAATCTTGAGGAAACATTCCATGCATTAATAGAAAAACAAGAGATAATCAATACTCAATTTGCTCAAAGCATGACAAATTTTAAAGATACTCTAGCAAAATTGACATATGCTTTCAGTTTTCAAGAGAAAGGCAAGTTTCCATCTCAACCATAACAAAATCCCAAGGGGCAATACAATGCAAATGCAAGTAGTTCCGAAAAGCCAATACATGGATCAAGTCAAATCAGTCACTACTCTTCGTAGTGGTAAGGTTATCGAAAAACAAACTCTTGAACCTTGTGAGAAAGATGATGAGTCAATCTCTAAGGGTAAGAAAGGGGTTGAATTTGAATATTGCAAAGAAAAGAGTGATTCCCCACCAGCACTTCCATTTCCTCACGCTATGACCAAACAAAGAAAAGTCAATCACAACTCTGAAATCTTTGAAACTTTCAAACAAGTAAGGATCGATATACCTTTGCTGGATGCTATTAAATAGGTTCCTTCTTATGCTAAATTTTTGAAAGATCTGTACACTGTGAAAAAAAAAATTGAATTTGAAAAAGAAAGTCTTTTTGACCGAACAAGTAAGTGCCATTCTTCATAACAATAATGCTTTGAAATATAAAGACCCTAGTTGTCTTATAATTTCTTGCTTTATTAGAGAACATAAAATTGAAATAGTCTTACTTGACCTTGAAGCTAGTGTTAATTTACTTCCATATTTAGTTTTTCAAAGTCTCAATCTAGTTAAGTTAAAACCAACTTCTGTATCTCTCTTACTTGTCAATAGATCTATAAAAATGCTTATAGAAATAGTTAAAGATGTGTTAGTACAAGTCGATAAATTCATTTATCATGTAAATTTTATTATCTTAGACACACAACCTATTCAAACATGTAATTCATTTCCTGTTATTTTAGGATGTCCATTTCTTATAACTTATAACGCATTGATTAATTGTAGGAATGGACTGACAAAGCTATCATTTAGAAACATGACATTAGAAATGAATATTTTCAACATTTGCAAGCAACCTGGAGATGATAATGATTTACAAGAAATAGATCATATTGAAGAATTAGTTTATGATCAACTTGAATCTATTTTAAGTAAAAATGATTTGGATGAATATAAAAATTTGCAAATGAATTATTCTTAAGAACAAATCACGGATAAAAAATTCACCGAAAATGTTGATGCAGATCTTTTATCAAGAGTGATAATAGATTCAACATCCGATATCACACCAATCGATAATTACTTTCCTAAGAAATCTTTACTTTCTTTTAGTTCAATGCCTTGGTTTGCTAAAAAAATCAATTTTCTTCAGGATTTTTGCTAGCTCACTAAAGTACCGAAGACAAAAGAAATTTTTTGAGCGATGTGCAAAATTTTTATTAGGATGACACGTACTTATTCAAATATTATTTGATCAAATATTTCAAAGATGTATTCTCGACAATAAGGGAAGTAGTGTCATTAAATTTTATCATTCTGAGGCATATGAGGGTCATTTCTTATAAAAAATGATTGCAAAAATCTTACAATGTAGATTTTATTGGCCCACCATGTTCAAAGACACATGTGTTCTGCAAAGCTTATGAAAATTGTTAAAAGTCAGGATTTGTTTCAAAAACATAAGGAATCATTAGATAATTTTCTATTGACTTATGACCCCATTACCGTAAAGAACATGCTCAACATAGTATTGGTAATCTGACAAAAAAAAATCATGTTTGCCTTTTTTTAAGAGAACTGGATGGGAAGTTGACACGACCAAAAGATTGATGTCTTCTCCTAAGTGCAGGAATGTCGAAGTAATAAATAACTCAGCAAGACCGGGGTCGAACCACAAGGAGGTTAATTTTATAAATTATAGATGATAATAATAATACAACAACAACAATAATAAAGAAAAAGAAGAAGAAGTTGATGAGAACTTTAAGATAGAAGATTAACGTAATGATTAAACAATGATAACAACAAATGTCAAGGTTAGAGAATCCACTAATGGTATTTCAAACAAGTATAGTATAAACTCTTATTACTTAAATGGAAACCACATACAGAGGAGGTTCCAATCAGATTATAAATTGTTAACATGATTACATTAGTTATCTTATTCGATTAATGCTAGTACTTGTAAATGTTGTTAGGCATTCATGATTATAACTTATGTTAACAATTAATTAAATTCTTTTCATAGCATAGGTGTAGGTTATACCATACGGTTGGGCTATGAAAGTGTCAAGCATTTATTGTACCAAGTGTTATACAACATAAATTTAGATTAATCATTTAACAAGCAAAGTATTAAAGAGTGAACAAGATAATAAATACAAAACATGTTAGTATCAAACATTAAAGTTCATGTTGAGTTTACACTATACTTATTCTTACACCATTAGTGTAACCTTTTCACCTTGACATAATAAACTTAGCTAAACATAATGAAAGAGAGAAACATAAATAAACAAGATAAGAACATAAATAAGATAAAAGTTAACTAAATAAAGAAAAGGAAATGAAAGGCATAAACAAGATACTAATGAAAATAAAACTTAAGCATTACAAAAATACAAAGAGAGAAAGCAAAAGCATGATCTTAATCTAGAGACCAAGATGCCTAAATGCATGGCAAATGTAAGGATTAAACAATAATAATAACAAATGTCAAGGTTAGAGGTTCCACTAATGGTATATCAAACAAGTATAGTATAAACTCTTATTATTCAATTGGAAACCACACACAAAGGAGGTTCCAATCAGATTATAAATTGTTAACATGATTACATTAGTTATCTTATTCGATTAATACTAATACTTGTAAATATTGTCAGACATTCTTTCTTATAACTTATGTTAAGAACAAATCAAGTTCCTTTCATAGCTCAGGTGTCGTTATACCATACAACATGAGCTATGAAAGTGCCAAGCATTTGTTGTACCAAGTGTTATACAATATAAATCTAGATTAGTCATTTAACAAGCAAAGTATTAAAAAGTGAACAAGATAACAAATACAAAACATGTTAGTATCAAACAGTAAAAGTCCATATTGAGTTTACATTATACTTATTATTACATCATTAGTGTAACCTTTTCACCTTTATATAATAAACTTAACTAAACATAATGAATGAAAGAAAAATAAATAAACAAAATAAGATAAAAATTAACTAAGTAAAGGAAAGAAAATGAAAGGCATAAACTTGATATTAATGAAAGCAAAACATAAGTAATACAAAAAAATAAAAAGAGAGAAAGCAAGAGCATGATCTTGATCTGGAAACCAAAATGCCTAAATGTATGGCAAATGCCTCTTTTTATATGCCAAAATTAGGAACTATTGATTTGATGACTAATTGATGAGTGGGTGACCAACTTTTGACTTGGTGACAATCCTTATCTTCTCTTATTTGCCCAAAATATTATTGATAAAGTCAGAATTAAAACCACTTAAAAACATAAAACTTCTAGGAAATTATCTCAGCTTTCCAGAAAAAAATAATTGAGATCATTTGGACTTCTAGAACTTTAAATATGAGTCAAACACTGAACAATGTTTGGGTTGCAAGATAGATTCAGACTTCTTCATTGTTGCTACAATTTGGATTTGAAAATGGCCTTTTTAAATCATGGGCTCCCTGAAAGTTATAGACCTATATCTTACCTTTTCATCTATATAAAGTAGACCTAATTACCGAACAGTGTTTCGGTTTAGACTACACCAATATCTTTTTTCTAAGTTTAGCCATCTATTTGTCATTTCAATTTTAGTTCTTAAACTCATCAATCAATCCTTTTATTTATGTGATAGGCCTGTATTTAAAATGAATATTTACCATAAATTCAAG
>NW_011501198.1:9633-28718 GCF_000495115.2 Populus euphratica
ATATTTACCATAAATTAAAGGTATCTTATATTATTAGATATGTTATTATAAAACATGCTTTAGTTAAGGAGTTATTGATACTTCAAGTGCAAAATGATGATATAAAACCTTGATAAAAATGCACTTTTAAGTACTAATCACACCCCCAACCAGCTTATTACTAGTCCCTAGTAATCAAATCGTGAAAATAGAAAAACAATTTGCAAATTCCATAAAGCAAGTTATTCATCATTCAACTTCCATTAATATATCTAGATAAACAAACTCTCATTAAATTTATATATTTGTTCAATACATCTTAAACAAGATATTAAAAAACCTTTTTTTAATGCTCAATATATCAACACATAGTTATGGGGCTTTACTTGGAAGAAAACAAAATTTTTCTTCTAATGTTTAAGGTTAATATCCTGAGGTTGGGATTTTTTTATTTTTTTATTTTTTTTATTATATATACATATAACTTTAAACATGATGCATCTTTAACCCATGTAATGAGCTTTTAGCTAATGACTCCTATATCAGTTGGTCTTAAGGCATTAGGTGTTCAGACACCCCTATGAGCTTAATAACTCAGGTTGCAGATATTGATATGTAGATAGTGTAATGTTTAATTCCCTTAAGCTCTTCTCCTCAACTCATGTAACAAGTGTTGGGCCAATAGCTCCCAAGTCAATTGGCTTTAGGGTGTTAGGTGTTAAAACACTCATTCGGGCCAATAGCTCCCAAGTATTATGATATACCTTATTAATAATGGTTACTAAGATGCGTCTCAAGAGTCATTTTAACAAAAGAGTTCATTTACTCTATCATCCTAGTAACAACAATTTTGCACATGCTTTATGAAATAGAAAACACACATAGTTAAAAAATTTTGTCAACTACTACCCTCTCCCTCCAACCAAAACAAGACATTGTCCGTAATGTTCTAAGGTAGAAAGATAGAGTATAGATAATATCACCTGAAACACCAGACACTGACAAACCTTAAACATAAACAAATATAAGAAATAACAAAATACAAATATTATGCTATTAATAAAACCAAAAGACACAAGTTTTTACAAACTAAGACTCAAATAGTAGTTGTGATTGCGTCTCACATCTTCCCTTGGTTTTATGTCTAATAACAGCGTAAACGCCCTCTATGGGTCGGGGATAGGCTTCCCATCTAATTTTAAAAAAACCCGATAAACAGGATCTTTTTTAGTCAGATTCCCAAGACTATGTCGAGCATGTTCTTTATGGAATAGTGGTTATAAATCATGAATTACACGATGCACATTTTCATTAGGATGCATCTCAAAAGTCAATAGAAGATTATCTAAAGACCCCTTACTCAGGCCATCCTTAATGAATAGTATTTTATCTTCATGGTTTACAGATATCATTATTAAATAACGTCATTGTGCATTGCAAGTCCATCTGGCACATCGATGGCAAACTTTCAGTTGTTTTGCACGACGTTTCTTTGCAAAAGTGTTTTTACCTGTTTCAGACATGTGTGAAATGAAAGAATTAGAAGACTCATCTGATAATCAAACCTTTACTTCAATTAACCAGTGAATCTCTTCAAGAATTCCATTGTTCATTAACAACCTCAATCTTGCGCATCTAGCTCGGTAAATTTTTGTAATCACATTTTAAGGCAAAGAGGGAAAATACTTTTTCAATTTTTCAAGAGTGGTGTCCATTTTTTAAAATGAGAAGTGGAAAAGAGATGGAAAGAGAAGAGAAGGAACAAGAAATTTAACAAATATGTATACAGATATTAGTTATGATGGGAAATTAAAAGAACCGACTTAAGAGTCACGGAGTACCGTTATTTGCCATTTAACTAGGGTGAGAGAGACTATCAAACCAAGAGTCATAAAAAAAACACAAAAATAATATGAGAAAAAAATAATGAACCTTTATCTATAGGATCATTTAAACTAGTGGATTCATTTTTACTAGGAAAATTATCAAAGTACGCATTCAAATGATGTCCATTTATCTTAAAAGCATTGTTATTCTTTGGATTCTCAATATCAAAGGCCCCTTAAGGATACGCATGTTTCTCAATAAATGGACTGCTCCATCTTGATCTTAGCTCTTTAGGGAACAAATGGAGTTGATAATTATAAAACAAAACTTTTTGACCAGTATCAACTTTTTGACAATTTTCACAAGTTTTGCAAAATGCATGCATGTCCTTGAACATAGTAGGCCAATAAAATCTATTTTGAAAAATTTTCACAACTGTCTTTTTTGACGAGAAATGACTCCCACATGCTTCAGAATGACAACGTTTAATGACACTACTTACCTCATTATCAGGAATGCATCTTTAAAATATTTGATCAGGATAATATTTGAATAAGGTAGGGTCATCACAATAAAAGTTTTGCACGTCGCTTAAAAATTTCTTGTCTTTTGTTCTCTAATGAGCTAGCAAAAATCCTGAAACAGGAAAATTAAGATTTTTATCATACCAAGGCATTGGACTAAGAGAAAGTAAGGATTCATCAGGAAAGTAATCATCGATTGGTGTGATGTCAGATGTCGAATCTGTTGTCACTTTTGATAAAAGATCTGCATCAACATTTTCGGTGTGTTTTTCATCCGTGATTTCTTTCTGAGAATAAATCATTTGCAAATCTTTAGATTCATCCAACTCATTTTTACTTAAAATAAATTCAAGTTGATCATAAACTAATTACTCAATATGATCTACTTCTTGTAAATCATTATCATCTCGAGGTTGCTTGTAAATGTTGAAAATATTCATCCTCAATGTCATGTTTTCAAATGATGGCTTCATCAATCCATTCCTACAATTAATCAACACATTAGAAGTTGCAAGAAATGGACATCCTAAAATAATAGGAAATGAATTACATGCTTTAATAGGTTGTGTGTCTAAGATAACAAAATCCACAAGATAAATGAATTTATTGACTTATACTAACACATCCTCGACTATTCCTCTAAGTATTTTTATAGATCTATCATCAAGTAAGAGAGTTACAGAAGTTAGTTTTAACTCACCTAAATTGAGACTTTGAAAAATTGAATATGGAAGTAAATTCACATAGGCTCCAAAATCAAGTAAGGCTTTTTTAATTTTATGTTCTCCAATAAAGCAAGAAATTGTAGGACGACCAGAGTCTTTATATTTCAAATTATTATTGTTTTGAAGAATGTCACTTACTTGTTCGGCTAAAAAGGCTTTCTTTTTCATATTTAGTTTTCTCTTCACAGTGCACAGATCTTTCAAAAATTTAGCTTAAGAAAGAACCTGTTTAATAGCATCCAGTAAAGGTATATTGATCCTTACCTGTTTGAAAGTTTTAAGGATTTCAGAATTGTGATTAACTTTCTTTTATTTGGTCCTAGCATGAGGAAATGGAAGTGGTAGCAGGGAATTAGTCTTTTCTTTTCAATTTTCAGATTCAACCCTTTTCTTACTCTCAGAGATTGACTCATCATCTTTCATATAAGGTTCAAGAGTGGGTTTTTAACTGAAATTTGGGTGATTTCTCGAACTAGGATTATATGTTTGCGAGTATAGGTTATGGTTGTGGTTGGCCATTTGGAAACTGTTTAAGGCATGGACTTGTTCATGGAGACATTCCTTAAAAGAAGGCAAGGTTGGACATTTATTGATTGAGTGTTAATTTATTTCACATATTTGACACATAATGTTTTTAATAGATTTTAATTGACCACTCTTTTTCAATTCTAGTGCTTCGACTTTTCTAGCTAAAGATGCAAACTTGGCTTGGAGTTCATGATCTTCCCTTAGGTTGTATATGCCTCATAAGCACCTACAGTGTCCTAATTTTGAGCATTTTCAGCTAGGAAGTCTAGGTATTTCATTGCTTCATTAAGGTCTTTATCTTCAATGATTCCATTACACATTAATTCAACCATTTGTTTATCTTTAAGTGTTAAGTCTTCTTAAAAATATGAAACCAATCTCCATATCTCAAAACCATGATGAGGGCAAGTATTAAGTAAGTCTCGATACCTATCCCAACATTGATAAAATGTTTCTCCTAGTTTTTGAGTGAAAGTGGTGATTTGTCTTTTGAAAGAGTTTATTCAATGAGATGGAAAAAACTTCTTTAAAAATTATTGTTGCATTTCATCCCAAGCACGAATGGATCCTGGTCTCAAATTTTGTAGCCATGTTTTAGCTTTATCTTTTAATGAAAAAGAAAAAAGCTTTAATCGGATGGTGTTCATGCTATAATTTGAGTCATTATAGGTGTTACAAACCTCCTCCAATTCCTTTAAATGCAAGTATAGATTTTTTAAATCTAAGCCATGAAAAGAAGGTAAAAGTTGAATAATGTCTAGCTTAAAATTAAAATGAGATGTATTAGAAGGAAAAACTATGCATAATGGTGCACTTGTTCTTGTGGGATTCATGTGGTCTCTAAGTGTTCTAACACGGTTATTCTTATTATTCTTATTATAAAGTGATTGATTATCTTCTTCATCCATATTTTCTGAAAATGATGAGGATACCCTACAAAATCTACACTTAATGTACGTGAGCACACTCTCATGCACATGTAGGAATAGAATAAAAGAAAGAAGAAAACAAAAGAAGAAGAAACAAAAGAAAAGAAACAAAGTTATATACAAGAAAAGTGAAAAGAGAAAATAAAATAAATACTATAATTTGTACAAGAACTTACCTCCCTAGCAACGATGCCAAAAACTTGATACAACCAAAAAATTGATATCTTCTCCTAAGTGCAGGAGTATCGAAGTAATAAATAACCCGGCAAGACCAGGGTCGAACCACAAAGAGGTTAATTGTATGAATTATAGATAATAATAATAATAATACAACAATAATAACAATAACAATAGTAACAACAACAACAATAGTAACAATAATAATAAAAATAATAGTAGTAATAGCAGCAACAGTAGTAGTAGTAATAAAGAAAAAGTTGATGAGAACTTTGAGATGGAAGATTAACATAAGGATTAAACAATGATAATAATAAATGTCAAGGTTAGAGGATCCATTAATGGTATGTCAAACAAGTATAGTATAAACTCTTATTTCTCAAATGAAAACCACACACAGAGGAGGTTCCAATTAGATTATAAATTGTTAACATGATTACATTAATTATCTTATTTGAATAATAATACTACTTGTAAATATTGTTAGACATCTATGCTTATAGCTTATGTTAACAACAAATCAAGTTCTTTTCATAGCTCAGGTGTTGGTTATACCATACAATATGGGCTATAAAAGTGCCAAGCATTTGTTCTACCAAGTGTTATACAACATAAATCTAGATTAGTCATTTAACAAGTAAAGTATTAAAGAGTGAACAAGATAACAAATATAAAACATGTTAGTATCAAACATTAAAGTCCATATTGAGTTTACATTATACTTATTCTCACACCATTAGTGTAACCTTTTCACCTTAACATAATAAATTTAGCTAAATATAATGAAAGAAAGAAAAATAAATAAACAAAATAAAAACATACATAAGATAAAATTTAACTAAGTAAAGGAAAGGAAATGAAAAGTATAAACTTGATAATAATGAAAGCAAAGTATAAGCAATACAAAAAATACAAAGAGAGAAAGCAAGAGCATGATCTTGATCTGGAAATCAAGATGCCCAAATGCATGGCAAATGCCTCCTTTTATAGGTCAAAATTAGGAACTATTGATTTGATAACTAATTGATGAGTGGGTGGCCAACTCTTGATTTGGTGACAATCTTTATCTTCTCTTGTTCGCCCAAAACATCAAAATAAACATTTACCATAAATTAAAGGTATCTTATATTATTAGATATGTTATTATAAAACATGCTTTAGTTAAAGAGTTATTGATACTTCAAGTGCAAAATGATAATATAAAACCTTGATAAAAATACACTTTTAAGTACTAATCAATCAATATCACATCTTAAAAGTTCTCTTCAACTCATTTTTCATTTGTTGTTCATAATTTCATATAGTTCGCCTCCTTGTGGTTCAACCCTGGTCTTGCAGGGTTATTTATGACTTTGACACTCCTACACTTGGGATAAAACATCAATATTTTGATCATGTCACTAATCTTGCCTAATGGTTCATCCTTACCTCAATAGGTCATTTATGAAACCCTACCTTACTTCTACAAACTATATAAAGTTCTTGGGTGATTAGTACTTAAAAGTGAAAAAGGTAAGTTTCCATCTCAACCACAGCAAAATCTCAAGAAGCAATATAATGCAAATGCAAGTAGTTATGGAAGTCAACACATGGATCAAGTCAAATCAGTCATTACTCTTCGCAATGGTAAGGTTATTCAAAAACCAATTCTTGAACCTTGTGAGAAAGTGGTAAGGTTATTAAAAAACCCACTCTTGAACCTTGTGAGAAAGATGATGAGTCAATCTCTAAGGGTAAGGAAGGGGTTGAATCTGAATATTGCAAGGAAAAGACTGATTCCCTGCCAGCACTTCCATTTTCTCATGCCATGACCAATCAGGAAGAAATCGAGGATGGAAATGGCATCGAGAAGGTTGATGCGAATCTTTTATCAAAAGTGACAACAGATTCGACACCCGACATCACACCAATCGATGATTACTTTCCTGATGAATCTCTACTTTCTCTTAATTCAATGCCTTGGTTTGCTAAAAATATTAATTTTCTTGCTTCAGGATTTTTGCCAACTCATTGGAGTATTGAAGACAAAAGAAAATTTTTGAGCAACGAGCAAAATTTTTATTGGGATGACCCTTACTTATTCAATTATTGTCCTGATCAAATATTTCAAAAATGCATTCTCGACAATGAGGTAAGTAATTTCATTAAATTTTGTTACTCTAAGGCATGTGGGGATCATTTCTCATCAAAAAAGAGGATTGTAGAAATCTTACAAAGTGAATTTTACTGGCCCATCATATTCAAGGACACTCTAAGGCATATGAGGATCATTTCTCATCAAAAAAGAGGATTGTAGAAATCTTACAAAGTGGATTTTCCTGGCCAACCATATTCAAGGAGTCACATGCATTTTGCAAAAACTGTGAAAATTATCAAAAGGTGGGATTTATTTCAAAACACAGAGAGTCTTTAGATAATCTTCTATTGACTCTTAAGTCTCATCATAGTCGAGATAAGCATCGTGTAATTCATGACTTATGATCTTAAGTCTCATCATAGTCAGAGAGTCTTTAGATAATCTTCTATTGACTCTTAAGTCTCATCATAGTCAAGATAAGCATC
Source organism: Populus euphratica (assembly GCF_000495115.2). Classification (NCBI taxonomy): domain Eukaryota; kingdom Viridiplantae; phylum Streptophyta; class Magnoliopsida; order Malpighiales; family Salicaceae; genus Populus; species Populus euphratica. The sequence goes on from NW_011501198.1 coordinate 16,885, forward strand.
GTGCAATTCATAACTTAGGAACCCATTTTTATAAAGAACATGATTGGCATAGTCTTGGGAATCTGACTAAAAAAAGACCTTGTTTGCCAGTTTTTAAGAAAACTGGATGGGAAGCCTATCCCCGACCCATAGAGGGCGTTTAAGTCGTTCTTGGACGTAAAACCAAGGGAAGATGTGAGCCACAATCACAACTGCGATTTGAGTCTTAGCTTGTAAAAATTAGTGTCTTTTCTTTTTATTAATAGCATAATATTTGTATTTTGTCATTTCTTATTTTTGTTTCAGTGTGTTTCAGGTTTGTTAATGTTCATTATTTCAGGTGATATCTTCTATACTCTATCTTTCTACCTTAGAACATTGAGGACAATGTCTCGTTTTGGTTCGGGGGAGAGGGTAGTAGTTGATAAAAAAAAATTGTTCTTCATTTCATAAAGCATGTGCATAATTATTGTTACTAAGATGGCAGAGTAAAGGAGTTCTTTTGTTAAAGTGACTCTTGAGACGCAGCTTAGTAACCATTCTTAACAAGGTCTATTATAATACTTCCTGAAATATTCAGGTTTCCAAACTCTCGTATTGTTACCGCTCAATTCTGCTCATATACTTATTTAACATGTATTCTTAAACCTTAATTTACACACACACACTTTAACATATAATTGTGGGTTGCATATTGGATTATTACATTATTTATGCTCTTTTGTTAAAGGTAACAACTAAGGGAAAGGGATTGTATATAATTAAAAAAAAAATGATGATAATAAAAATGTAGATAAGTTTGGTTTCGTAGCCTCCCTAACCTAAGCAATTAAGCCCGAAGGGGTGTTTTAACACCTAATACCCTAAAGTCAACTGACTTGGGAGCTATTGGCCCAACGCTTGTTACATGGGTTGAGGAGAAAAGCTTAAGGGAATCAAACATTGCACTATCTACATATCAGTATCTGCGACCCGAGTTACTAAGCTCGTAGGGGTGTCTTAACACCTAATGCCCTAAGACCAACTGGTCTGGGAGTCATTAGCTGAAAGCTCGTTACATGGGTTAAAGATGCATGATGTTTTTAAATTATATGTATATACATTTAAAAAAAAAAGAAGTAAAAAAAAAAAGACAAAAATAATAATCTCATCCCAAGAAAGTTAACCTTAAACATTAAAAAAAAAAAATTGTTTTCTTCCAAGAAAAGCCCTATAATTATGTGTTGATATATTGAGCACAAAAGAAAGGTTTATTAATATCTTGTTAAGAGGTATTGAGCAGATATATAAATTTAATGAGAGTTTGTTTATCTGGATAGATTAATGGAAGTTAAATGATGAATACCTTGCTTTGTGAAATTTGCAAATTGTTTTAACGCTTTGATTACTAAGGACTAGTAATAAGCTTGTTGCGGGGTGTGATTAGTACTTAAAAGTGCATTTTTATCAAGGTTTTATATCATCATTTTGCACTTGAAGTATCAATAACTCCTTAACCAAAGCATGTTTTATAATAATATATCTAATAATATAAAATACCTTTAATTTGTGGTAAATGTTCATTTTAAATGCAGGCCTATCACATAATTGAAAGAATTGATTGATGACTTTAAGAACTTAAATTGCAAGGATAAAGAGATGGCCAAACTTAGAAAAGAGATGTCGGTGCAATCCAAATCAGAATACTGTTCGGTAATTGGGTCATATATGGAGCTCTATATCTCAGATTTAGTTCCAATTTATATGGATGGAAAGGTAAGACATAGGCCTACAACTTTCATAGGAGCCCAAGATCTAAAAAGGTCATTTTCAAGTCCAAATTGTAGCAACAACAAAGAAGCCCGAATCTGTCTTCCAGCCCGAGCACTATTCAGTATTTTGGCCATATCTGGAGTTCTAGAAGTCCAAATGAGCTAAAGTTTTTACACAAGAAAGCTGAGACAATTGCCTACAACTTTCATGTTTGCAGCTGGCTCCCGTTGTGATGTTATCAATGACGTTTTGGGCAGACAAGAGAAGATAAGGATTGTCACCAACTCAAAAGTTGGTCACCTACTCATCAATTAGTCATCAAATCAATAGTTCCCAATTTTGGCCTATAAAAGAAGGCATTTGTCATACATTTAGGCATCTTGGTTTCCAGATCAAGATCATGCTCTTCCTTTCTCTCTTTGTATTTTTTGTAATGTTTATGCTTTGCTTTCATTAATATTAAGTTTATGCCTTTCATTTCCTTTCCTTTACTTAGTTAACTTTAATATTCTTATTTGGTTATCTATTTTGCTTTCTTTTATTATGTCTAGCTAAGTTAGTTATGTCAAGGTGAAAAGGTTACACTAATGGTGTAAGAATAAGTATAATGTAAACTTAATATGGACTTTAATGTTTGATACTAACATGTTTTATATTTGTTATCTTGTTCACCCTTTAATACTTTGCTTGTTAAATGACTAATCTTGATTTATGTTGTATAACACTTGGTACAACAAATGCTTGGCACTTTCATAGCCCATAATGTATGGTATAACCGACACCTGAGCTATGAAAGGAACTTGATTTGTTGTTAACATAAGTTATAATCATGAATGCTTGACGAGATTTACAAGTATTAGCATTAATTGAATAAGATGACTAATGTAATCATGTTAACAATATATAATCTGATTGGAACCTCCTTTGTGTGTGGTTTCCAATTCAATAATAAGAGTTTATATTATACTTGTTTGATATACCATTAGTGGAACCTCTAACCTTGACATTTGTTATTATTATTGTTTAATCCTTACATTAATTTTCCATCTCCAAGTTCTCATCATCTTCTTCTTCTTCTCTTTCTTTATTGTTATTATTATTATTATTACTACTACTACTACTACTACTACTACTATTATTATTATTATTATTATTATTATTAGTATTAGTATTATTAGTATTACTATTATTATTATTAGTATCTATTACTATTATTATTATTATTATTATTGTTATTATTGTTATTGTTATTGTTGTTGTATTATTGTTATTTATAATTTGTACAATTAAACTCCCTGTGGTTCGACCCCGGTCTTGCCGGGTTATATATTACTTCGACACTCCTGCACGTGGGAGAAGACATTAATCTTTTAGTCGTGTCAATACTTAAAAGTGCATTTTTATCAAGGTTTTATATCATCATTTTGCACTTGAAATATCAATAATTCTTTAACTAGAGCACGTTTTATAATAACAAGTTTGATAATACAAGATAGCTTTAATTTATAGTAAATGCTCTTTTTAAATGCAAGCATATTTCACAATTCAAAGGATTGATTGATGTGATTAACTATTGAAAAAAAAAAAGAAAAAAAAAAGCTAAACTTAGAAAAGAGATGCTGATTCAATTTAAACTAGAACACTGTTCAGTCATTAGGTTATATTTGGAGTTATAGATCTTGGATTTCAGTTTGGTTTATATGGATAAAAAGATAAGATATAAGCCTAAAACATTCATAAAGTCCAATACTCAATTCTACCATTTGGAAGTCCAAATCTTAACATCAGAAGAAAATTCTAAAATTTTCCTGTAGCCTAGATACTGTTTAGTATTCGGCTCATATCTCGAGTTCTAAAAATCTAAATAAACCTCTCTTTTTTTTTTTGTTGCAAAGTTGAGACAATTTCTTATAACTTTTATAGAGATTATTTGTTCAAATTCGGATGTTAGCAATGATGTTTTATTCAGACAAGAAGATAAGAATTGTCGTTAAGTCAAGATGTAGTCACCCACTTAATAATTTGTCATCAAATCAACAGTTTTAAATTTTGGCATATAAAAAGAGGCATTTTTCATGCATTTAGGTATATTGGTTTTCAGATCAAGATCATGCTTTTTATTTATTTCTTTATATTTTTGTAATGTTTATGTTTTATTTCATGTTATATTTTTCTTAATCTTTTAGTTATACTTTTCATTTTCTTTGCTATACTTATGTTCTTATGTTGTTTATTTATGTTTCTCTTCTTCATTATATTTAGCTAAATTTATTATGTTATGGTGAAAATATTTCACTAATGGTGTTAAGATAAATATAATATAAACTCAAAATGGACTTCAATGTTTATATTCTAAACAACTTGCTATTAACATGTCTTATCATTTTTATCTTATTAATTCTTAATACATTGTTTATTAAATGGTTAATCTAGATTTGTGTTATATAATACTTGATATAACAAATACTTATCACTTTTATAGCCAATTGTATGGTATAACATATGCTTGTGTTATGAAAGAAACTTGATTTATTGTTAATATAAGTTAGCATCAAGAATTCCTAACAATATTTGAACGTTTAGTGTTACTTAAATAAGATAATTAATATGATTATATTAACAATTTATAACAAGCTATTAATGACAAATCATTTTATTGGAACCTCCTTTGTGTGTAGTTTTTAATCGAGTAATAAAAAAAGTTTATATTATATTTATTTTTAATACAATTAGTGGATCCTCTAATCTTGACATTTGTTTTTATCGTTATTAATTCTCACATTAATCTTACATCTTAAAGTCCTCTTTAACGTATTATTATTATTATTATTATTATTATTATTATTATTTACTTTAACATATGATTGTGGGTTGCATATTGGATTATTACATTATTTATGTTCTTTTGTTAAAGGTAACAACTAAGGGAAAGGGATTGTATATAATTAAAAAAAAAACATGAAAAAAAAGAAAGAAAAAAAAAAGAAAAAAAAGAAGAAAAAAAAATGATGATAATAAAAATGTAGATAAGTTTGGTTTCGTAGCCTCCCTAACCTAAGCAATTAAGCCCGAAGGGGTGTTTTAACACCTAATACCCTAAAGTCAACTGACTTGGGAGCTATTGGCCCAACGCTTGTTACATGGGTTGAGGAGAAAAGCTTAAGGGAATCAAACATTGCACTATCTACATATCAGTATCTGCGACCCGAGTTACTAAGCTCGTAGGGGTGTCTTAACACCTAATGCCCTAAGACCAACTGGTCTGGGAGTCATTAGCTGAAAGCTCGTTACATGGGTTAAAGATGCATGATGTTTTTAAATTATATGTATATAGATTTTTAAAAAAGAAAAAAAGAAAAAAAAAGACAAAAATAATAATCCCAACCCAAGGAAGTTAACCTTAAACATTAGAACAAAAATTTTGTTTTCTTCCAAGAAAAGCCCCATAATTATGTGTTGATACATTGAGCACAAAAGAAAGGTTTATTAATATCTTGTTAAGAGGTATTGAGCAGATATATAAATTTAATGAGAGTTTGTTTATCTGGATAGATTAATGGAAGTTAAATGATGAATACCTTGCTTTGTGGAATTTGCAAATTGTTTTTCTATTTTACGCTTTGATTACTAGGGACTAGTAATAAGCTGGTTGGGGGGTGTGATTAGTACTTAAAAGTGCATTTTTATCATGGTTTTATATCATCATTTTGCACTTGAAGTATCAATAACTCCTTAACCAAAGCATGTTTTATAATAATATATCTAATAATATAAGATACCTTTAATTTGTGGTAAATGTCTATTTTTAATGCAGGTCTATCACATAAATGAAAGGATTGATTGATGACTTGAAGAACTTAAATTGCATGGATAAAGAGATGGTCAAACTTAGAGAAGAGATGTCGGTGCAATCCAAACCGGAACACTGTTCGGTAAATGGGTCATATCTGGAGCTATATATCTCAGATTTAGGTCCAATTTATATGGATGGAAAGGTAAGACATAGGCCTACAACTTTCATATGGAGCCCAAGATCTAAAAAGGCCATTATCAAGTCCAAATTGTAGAAACAACAAAGAAGCCCGAATCTGTCTTCCAGCCCGAGCACTGTTCGGTATTTTGGCCATATCTGGAGTTCTAGAAGTCCAAATGAGCTGAATTTTTTACACAAGAAAGCTGAGACAATTGCCTACAACTTTCATGTTTGCACCTGGCTCCAGTTTTGACGTTATCAATGACGTTTTGGGCAGACAAGAGAAGATAAGGATTGTCACCAAGTCAAAAGTTGGCCACCCACTTATCAATTAGTCATCAAATCAATAGTTCTCAATTTTGGCCTATAAAAGGAGGCATTTGCCATGCATTTAGGCATCTTGGTTTCCAGATTAAGATCATGCTCTTCCTTTCTCTCTTTGTATTTTTTATGCTTTGTTTTCATTAATATTAAGTTTATGCCTTTCATTTCCTTTCCTTTACTTAGTTAACTTTTATGTTCTTATTTTGTTTATCTATTTTGCTTTCTTTCATTATGTCTAGCTAAGTTAGTTATGTCAAGGTGAAAAGGTTACACTAATGGTGTAAGAATAAGTATAGTGTAAACTTAATATGGACTTTAATGTTTGATACTAACATGTTTTATATTTGTTATCTTGTTCACTCTTTAATACTTTGCTTGTTAAATGATTAATCTTGATTTATGTTGTATAACACTTGGTACAACAAATGCTTGGCACTTTCATAGCCCATAATGTATGGTATAACCGACACCTGAGCTATGAAAGGAACTTGATTTGTTGTTAACATAAGTTATAATCATGAATGTTTGACGAGATTTACAAGTATTAGCATTAATTGAATAAGATGACTAATGTAATCATGTTAACAATATATAATCTGATTGGAACCTCCTTTGTGTGTGGTTTCCAATTCAATAATAAGAGTTTATACTATACTTGTTTGATATACCATTAGTGGAACCTCTAACCTTGACATTTGTTATTATTATTGCTTAATCCTTACATTAATATTTCATCTCTAAGTTCTCATCGTCATCATCTTCTTCTTCTTCTTCTCTTTCTTTATTACTATTATTATTATTATTATTATTATAGTTATTGTTGTTATTGCTATTATTGTTGTTTATAATTTGTACAATTAACCTCCTTGTGGTTCGACCCCGGTCTTGCCGGGTTATTTATTACTTCGACACTCCTGCACTTGGGAGAAGACATCAATCTTTTAGTCGTGTCATTGGGTATACAGGTTCGCTTACAACAAAAGGATTAGTCACAAGCATAAAAAGCAATATCATGGAGCTCCTGTTCACTATGGTTGTTCCAGCCCTTTTGCAAAAACTATTACTATTTAGAAGCGGTAACCATATAGCATGAACCATCCATTGACCCCATGTCTGTTGAAGTTGCCATAATTGTGGAAGAGAGGCCTGTATCTCTTGGGCGCAAAAGGACCAAGCCAACTAAAGTAGGACATTTTAGTGCTAAACATTTTGCTTCCCCAAATATTGTACATATCTTTTATGATTGTAATGTTATTGAGATGTGAAGCCTTCTAAGAGGCAATATCTAACTCGTAGTAGAGGAGCTGTGGCCACTAACTTCGGCCAGTAGAGGAGACATGATAGAGTAATCAAGAACTCTGTCGTGGTTGCTTTAAGGCATTAGAGTAGCTCTGATGATTATGTTGCCTCATCTTCTTTCTGATTTCCTTTGGTTTCTTTATATTTGTGGATCTTTATTTATAAGGGAGCCTCTTTCCTCTATTTTCTTATCGTGTATCTTGTAATGGATTTGTTATGTTGTTTATGATCCTAAGCTGATCAAGTGCCTGTTGCCTCTTTGTTATGGTTCTGGTTTTTCTTTTGCTGCTTATTAGGCTTGTTTTGCCTTTTGTTGGCTTGTTGTTGTTAGCCCTATTCTTTATGTTGGTCCTTCTTGCTTGCTTTCTATTTTGCATTGTGCTGGGGTTACCCTATTGCGTTGTTAATGGTATTGCTTTTTATGTAGTTTCTTTGCCTACTTGCTTTCTATTCTTCTTATTTGCTTTCTTTTAGACCTTGTGATGGGGTTAACTTGTTGCTAGGTTTACCATTTGTATAGGGTTCCTTCTTGTTTTCTCTTAACTCTTGAAGTCAAGATTTGCTTGTTATTATTGGCAGTGTTGGTGTTTTTGCCTCCTCATTACTCGATGGTGGTGTTGTTGCATTGCTATTTGTTGTTCAGTCTTACTAGCTTTTGTAGTTAAGGTTAGCTTGTTGTTGATGCATTGCATGCTTCCTTATTAGATGTTGTTATAATGTTGCTAGTTGGGTGTTATATTGCTGGTTATGCTATGCATTACCTGCTTATCTCCTCCATTGCCGCTATTGGTGTTACTAGCTGACTATGCTGCATTTTGATGTTTAACTTAACAGTGTTCATATCTGCTGATACGATTAAAAGATTGATATCTTATTCCAAGTGCAGGAATGTCGAAGTAATAAATAACCCGGCAAGACTAGGGTCGAACCACAGGAAAGGTTAATTATATGAATTATAAATAATAATAATAATAATAATAATAATAATAATAATAAGTTAAGAGGGCTTTGAGATGTAAGATTAATGTGAGCATTAAAAAAATAAAAACAAATATCAATGTTAGAGGATCCACTAATGGTATTAAAAATAAATATCTTAGAGAGAACATTCAATCAAATCAAACATAAACTGCAGACAATTATATTTTTTTGATTAATCTGTTTATCTAGATCTAAAGGCTGCCATTGAATTAAATTACTAGTGCGGACACTGTGGTTGTTTGATGGTTAGGGTTAGTTATACAACTGATCTGTTAACTAACCAATATTAAGAAGAGATAAATATTCAAAATATAAATTGATGTTTCATGTCTATGATTAGTTCTAATTTTTGTAGGTGAATGTGTGATTGCGATCAAGGTTTGTTATCTTGATAATTTTCTAATTTTATTTAATTTTGAGACAATCAATTTGGATTAAGCTACTAAACCTATAATCTGAGTCATGAGATTAAGATGATTTCATAGAAAATAAATAAAAAAGATGACATGAGTCAACTCGACTAAGAACATGAGAGTGTGATGACCCCATATAAAATAAATCCAAATAAATTATAAAGTTTGATTTTGCATAAACTCATTGTTAAATGATGAAATTAAAAAAAAATCTAAAAATGAAACACAATAAGACGACTTGAGTCTACTAGGGTTAACCTAAAACACAGGCAACTTAAGTTATAACAATGAGATAACCTTCTAAAAAGCAAACTAATACAAATCATGAAGTCTAACTCTTAATCAACTTAATGTTGAAGGACAAATTTGAAAAAAAAAACAAATTAAAAAAATACCTTGAATCAATTGAATTAACTCATTAAACTCGTGATCCGAGTCATGAGACCAGGATAATCTCTTATAGAAAATAAATTACAAAGCATAAACTCTAATTAACTTAATGTTAAAGGATGAAATGAAAAAAAATACTGATTAAAAAAACTTGAGTTAACTAAGTTAATCACCTATATAATAAACTATAATAAATTATAAAATTTAATCTTTAATAAATTAAATATAAAATTAGAAAAAAAGATTTAAAGAAACAAATAATAAAAAAATCACCATTGAAATAAAAAGGCAAACTATAATAAATTATGAAATTTAATCTTTAATAAATTAAATATAAAATTAGAAAAAAAGATTTAAAGAAACAAATAATAAAAAAATCACCATTGAAATAAAAAGGGATTGTGACGTATACTTTTATGCGAAAATTCTAAGTAGGATTTTGTGATTGGTCATGCCACCATTGAGTATGAGGTGTTGCTTATGAGGTGATATCTATTAAATTAAGCATAATCAACATTGATCAAAGAACTATTTAATTGTTTTTTTATAGTACAAGGACTGAATTATAATTAAACTACACTTTATTTGTATTGAACTATTTGAAGTGAATTCATCTTTAATACTTGGATCCAGGGGGTGGAGTCGGGGAAGCTGGTGCGAGCCTGGCCCTTGAAAAAAAAAATTATTCATATAGCAAAACTTAATTTTTAGAGCCAAAATTACTAAAATTGAAAACGTGACCACCTAAATATAATTCCAGGCTCGCCCTTGTTTGGATTGTAATTTCTTGTCTTAGCTCATGTTTAGGAACGTAATTACAATTATTTTTTAAAATATTTTTTATATTAAAATATATTATAATAATATTTTTTATTTAAAAAAAATATTTTTAAAATCAGTACATCAAAATTATTTAAAATATAAAAAAATTAAATTTTAATAAAAAAATTAAATTTATATATATACTGAAAATAAAAAATATAGGAGGGAATTAATTGCGAAGTTGAACTTGCATTTTTAAACACTTTTTTAGTTTTTGAATAGGAAGCCCAAAAATTTTAATATTAAAATATTTTTGTGCCAAAAAAAAAAAACTAGAATAATAGTTAGAACAATATTAATGATATTAGTTTGTAGCTTAACCAGCATTTACTCTAACTAGTTTAATTTGAAAGCTTACACAATAGAATAATATTTCATATATAATTTTATATTATTATTTAAAACATATTTTTAAATGAAAATTTAATAAATTTGAAATTTACAGTATTTAATATTGAAATTTATTAATTTAATTATAAAAAAATTAAGATAATAAGATTTATATGTTATTAAGTTTTTAATATCATATAAAAAATATAGTTGAAAGCAAAAAATGAAACTAATTGATAAGACACAATTATTTAATGATCACAAACTGACTCGTCGTAATCAAACCTCTTTATAACTAAAAGCGAAAAACTTGCTGCCACTGTCCATTCGGAAGTAAAAGACATTCTCCATAACAAATTTATGCTGTCGTCACAAAAGCTTAGGAGCATTTTTGCCCTCGAACATTGGTTTTTACATACATGTATAAAGCAATGATTTTACTAACTTTTAATATTATTGAATACACTGTGTGTGTGTGTGTGTGAGTATGCGTGCGTATGAGAAACTAAAGGGAAGAAGGAATATGTGTGTGTGAAACTAAAGGGGAAAGGGAATTAACTGTGGTTATAAAATCATTTTATTATTTATTGTAATAGTGTTTCTATTATAAAAAAAAATTACTTGTTTTTGAACTATATCTTTTCCCACAGTATATTAGTTATTTTAAATTTGTTTAGAGGAATTTTTGTCTTTTTATATTTTAATCATTAATAAAATAATAAAAATATCCCAAATTAAAAAGAGTTGACATTGTTGGGTTGGGTTATGGAGGTATTTTTCTTTATTTATATACAATTAAATTATAAATATGTTCTTGGGGTCAAAAAAATCAAGCCTTAATTATTTTATATTTAATTAATATTATTTTAATTAAAAAAGTTACACACATGTTATGGCTAGTGAATATGATGCCTCTCGGTGGTGGAAAATATATTTTCACTATCTTATTTAATTATTTGATGTATTTTTTTTTAAGTGACGTGAGTCTATAATAACTATTTTATTATTGATGAGCCTTTCTTTTATATTTTTCCTTCATTTTTCTCTTTTTCATGAAATAATGACCTGCGGTTCTTATTGTTATTTATGTTTTAGATTCAATCTTTTTTATTTTGATATTTGAATTTTTATTTTATTTTGTTAAAGTTTTATTTATTTTCAATTTAATCTTTCAATTTTTATTTGTCATATTCAATGTCTTTCAATTGATCCCTTTTCTTTTTTTTTTTTTTACTTTTTTTTTTCTTTTTTATTAGACTTTTAAAAAAAAAAAAAAAAATAACAACAAAGTTTATCCACTGAACAAATAAAGATTCGTCCAATAGCAATATATAGAAATTATCCTAGTTGTTACTATTCCAAAAATTCAGAATTGCAAAACAATTTTCTTTGAAATTATCCTAATGATAATTCAGTCTGAACTTAATTAGATATCAAATCAATCTTATATGAATAAATAAGTATTTTTTAGTTAATTATTTAAACTAATAAATAATAAATATGGTATAAATATTATCAAATTTAACCCACAACTAAAACTCACTTCAATCAAATCCATGTAGATATATTTG
>NW_011501198.1:30407-53429 GCF_000495115.2 Populus euphratica
AAAAAAAAAAATAGGTCTAGGCCTATAAAATAGACAAGACAAATTGCATGAATTAAAGTGAAAGAAATAAAGGAAAGTCATAAAGAAAGTTGTAAAGAAAGGAATAAAAACCCTATATAGAAAAAAGATAAATAAAATTGCACTAAAATTTCATATGTGGTACTTGCCATCATTTATAATGACTATATGGACATTTATATGTTAGTACTAAGTTTAAATTATATTTAAATATATAGATACTAATCTATATAAATATTGGTATCAAGTAAGGGGATTTTATTGAATTCTAATATAAAATAAACTCTCTCTCTATTGATATCATATAAATTCTAAGATAATCTTATGACTTCTTATTAGTCATTATACATAAAGTTCTTGATATGTAAAGAACTAAGATTTTTGGTTCTTTGTTCATGTTCAAACTCTCGTGATTGCTTATGACTCTACATATTTGGTCCATTGATTCTTCAAATCTCTATATTGATTGTAACTCTTTTAATATAGTTGATTTTATTATACTCAATTGATTTTAACTCTCTTCTCCTATTTATTATGAATAATTATTGTTTTTCTACATTTAATATGTGATTTTTTATTTATTTTTTTGTAATGAAATATGTTGTCAAGGAAAAAGTGAGTTCTCTAGCCCTTCAAAAATATCACAAAGATAAAGTAAAATTTATATATTTTTAAACTATGTTTCTTTAACATTAAATAAATAGTTGCATAAAATGATGCTAATGCTTTCTATTTCATTTATTTTATTTTTAATTGTGACAAAAATTGCAGAAGCAATTGTTTTTCTTGCTTGGTAGGTAAGCTTATTTTCATGTTGTATATAGTATATGTTTGATAATATGATTGAAAGTATTTTTCATATGATGCTATGTTAGATGATTTTTAATGATTTTAACATTTTGATATGAAAAATTATCTAATAAATATCAAATTCAATCTAATTGTGTTTCGAGAATTGTTCAACTAGAATACTTACAGGTGTTGTGATTTTTTAAGATGGTATAAAAAACATTTATTATATGAAAACATTAAATCTATGTTCTATAGTTGGCTTAAGGTTTCTCTAGAATAATATAGGGTGAAAGAAATTACAAAGTGTGTCGACTGTAGACTATTATTGTTATACCTGAGTTTGGTCAAGTAAATAACCCGAGTCACTAAATTGTAAAGTCTACTTTTAAGTCACTTAATGAACCTATTTTTTTTTTTAAATCAAATTATTATCAAATGAGAAGCTAACATAATGTTATTATATTTCAATTAGATTTAATCAAATTAATTCATTTATTGATTTAAAATTAACCTAGGTTAAATCTTGAGTTATTAAATTTTTAAGTTTATTTATTAAATCAAATTGAATTTAACAATTATGATACTAGCACAAAAAATAAATACGAAAATGGTATGCATTAGCTGCTAGCAAGGTAGCCAAAACCCAGCATTGGACTAACCATACGCTAATTAACAAAAGTGAGCAAAGAGACTCATATGTCTGATAATTACCTAAAGAGTCGGTGCGCCACCACCCCTCCACTATGTAATCAGCGAAGGTGATTTTTTTTAATTAATTTATTTATATAATTTATTTTATTTTTAAATAAAAAATTATCATAATTTTAAATAAATATCTTGATTTATATTTAATTTTATAAGTATTTATTTTAATTATTTAAAATTAAATAAAAAATAATTTTAAAAAACAAAATTCTTAAATATAATAAAATCTATCACACTTATTGTTATTTTAATAGAGTAAGCTATAAAAACATTTAATATATTAATATTAAATAAAAAATTATTTTGATTTTTTAAATCCAAACACTTATTATGTCAATTTTTTATATTATATTTAGACTCGTTTAATTAATGAGTTATATAAAAAATAAAACTTTAAAATAGTTTAATTTTAGAATTAGATTAAATAATAATTTAAATTGAAAAATTTTTAAATTATAATATTAAACTAAGTTTAACAACTTATACAAGATTGTAGTAACATTAATTTTTAAAATATTTTTTATTTTTTAAAATTTATTTTTGATATAGTATATTAAAATAATTTAAAAATATTAATTTTAAATAAAAAAATAATTTTTCACCAAAACATTTTTTTTAATTATAATATCAATCACGATCAAATAATAATAGGAAAACTTTTCTGCAACGTATATATTTTTTTTTATGTTCATAAAATTTATGCCCTGTAACCTAACAGCGAACTACAAACAAACTCTCAATTGTGACTTTGCTCTCTTCGTCATTGGTTTCATCGACTGGGCCTTTTTGCGCGTCTTCTCTCATCATTCTTCTTCTGCTTCCTCACCCTCTCCTCCCACTCCTGCCCCCAGACCCACGACTCATTTGTCGGTCTCCCCAAAATACATATCGTAATAAGCTATCTTTGTCTGTCTCCAACTTGAATCACTGGTCTCTCTCTCTAAGCAAGGCAAAAGCAAAAGCAAGCAATGGCTTCTTCACTATCAACCACAGCTTCTGCTTCTATGGTGACCAAAAGCGCAGCCATTTTGCCTCACTACAACACTCACAGGTTATCCACCCAGTTGTTTCGGCTCTCTCAGAAACCAAAGCTCCGATTTCTTGCTAAGGTGATATAAATCCTCTCTCAATTCTTTCTCCTTTTTCTTCATCATCTTCTTCTACTACTCTTTTTCCTACCATTTTGCAATTTGGGCTTCTGGGGTTAGCCTAATTACTGCTGAAAATGTAGAAAGTGAAGTGGTTGGGATTCTTAAAAGAAAATTGTTTTGATGCCAAGTTAATTTTGAGTGACTGAAATAAATTTCGAATTTAATTCTATATTTTGTTTTATGATTTATTTATTCTGTAGTTCTTGATTTTTGTTTCATAGATAACCCATTGATGAATGGATTGTTGTTTTCAAGATTCTTAGACTTTTGCACCTTCATCTCACTACATCGTCCAAATCAAATAGATTACTATGAACTTGCAGTGGGTTGATCTTGTCAGTTATCAGTTCGTATAGAATATAAACAGTAGATGCTTTAAAGATATCAAGGAGTGAACTTGCTATTCATTCCGTGGTTTTAGCAGTAACGGTATCCTTGGGACTTCTTTGTGCACTGAGACTTAGCTTCTCCTCCGTTGGATCTTAAGGTGGTCATCCACACTCAGACTCGCATTCACAAGAAATTATTTTCTTGCGGTCTCCCCAAAGATTTGAACTCCAAATGATAACGTGGGAAGCAAATCTTGGTCAAATGCATGTAATTTATTTAAATAAATGATAGATTCATATCACTGTCCACATTTTGTCACTAGCATAAGAGCATCGACATTGTAGGTAAATATGGATAACTTGCGTCAAACATCTACCTTTTTGTTTGTTAGCTGGATTTCCCATTCAAGAGAAAGAGTATCCCTTTGATTTAACCAAGGTTTGGAAATCGTTTCTAGGCTTCCACCTATAGCCTGTAATGGTATGAATACATTAGTTTTGGGTACTTAGATGTTTTTTTTTTTTTTTTTGGATAATTTGGTGGAGGTAAGACTCACACTTGTAACCTCCTGATGTTTTTTTTTTTCCTGGATAATTTGTGGAGGTAAGACTCACACTTGTAACCTCCTCTTTTGATGTAGGTGCAACTACCAGTTAAACTATGCCAGAGGACAAAAAAAAAATTCATTGTTTTCAGCTTGCAAATTAAAATATTACATTACATTATTAACCTTTAGTTACATTTCATCAGACTTTAGAGCAAAATCATGGTACAAACTATCTCTTGCATGTGTTTTATATGCCTCAGATTGTTAAAAATAGAAAATTATGCAAAGCCTTGGTCAGTTTGGAATTTTGATTCAGACAATGGTTTCCTTCCTTTCACTTTCGACGTAAAACACTTGAGAGGGCACAGATTAATTTACAAACTCACAATGTGGCTGGAGTAACTTTCAAGCAAACTTGAATAGGGACTATTTGATCGATATAAGCTTTAATAGATGGGAAGTGTCTAGCTTTCATCATCACTATAAACTTTCAAGTGAGCTTGGGTAGCGACTATATATAGTCACCATGTTTGGGTTAGGTGCATTATGTTTTGTTGAGTCCAGAGGCCCTCTTACTGAAATCTGAAACTACTCGCTGCATTCTAAACTTTGATATAGAGATGTAGTATTGAGAGAATGAAACTAGTTTCCACTACGTTGTAGGGTTTGCAGCCTACTCGTAATGGTACATATTTGGTGAAAGCTCAATTGAATGAGGTAAGCTTCTTTCAATGGTTTTCTTTAGAGGATCTGTTTTCAAATTTTTGTTCCTTTCTGGACAAGCTTTTGGGATCATCTGTTGCCTTCAAGGTTGCTGTGGATGGATCCTCAAATGCTGCAGCCTCAACTCTTGCCAAATCTGAAGTAACATTGCAGGAATCAAAGGATGCTAAGCCATCAAATGAACCTTCACCTCCCTCTTTGGCTACAGAGGAGTCAATCTCTGAATTTATTTCCCAAGTTTCAAGTCTTGTGAAGTGAGTGTCCTCAACATTATAATGATGCATATAATCCTTGTTTTATTGTATATGATAACATATATGTTTTTCATCTTCAATTCAGGCTTGTTGATTCAAGAGATATTGTGGAACTGCAGTTGAAACAACTGGACTGTGAACTTTTAATCAGAAAAAAGGAGGCTTTGCCTTTGCCACCATCCCATTCTCCAGTTGTTACAATGCATTCACCTCCACCAGTAATGCCAGCTGCCACACCTGCAGCTTCTGCTGCAGCTCCTAAGTTGTTATGATGCATTCACCTCCACCTCCACCTGCACCAGTAATGCCAGCAGCCACACCTGCAGCTTCTGCTGCAGCTCCTGCCGCAGCTTCTAGTCCATCACCTTCTGCCATATCACCATCTCCTTCTTCCAAATCAGTCAAGTCCTCTCTTCCACCACTCAAATGCCCTATGGCTGGCACATTTTACAGAAGCCCTGCACCTGGTGAACCGTCATTTGTAAAGGTGTGTTATCTGTACTTAGCTGTTGCGTTTTATTTGAACAATGCTTCCTGTATAATTGATATGTTGTCTATATTGGTGCTCTTTTTGGTGTTGATTCCTTTTAATACAGGTTGGAGACAAAGTGCAGAAGGGGCAGGTTGTATGCATTATTGAAGCCATGAAATTGATGAACGAAATAGAGGTAAGTTTTATATTTCTTCTGCATTTAGTCTCTATAGGAGATACTTATAATACTTCTGTCGATCATATGCTGGCTTGTCCTTTGCTTTCTTTGTATTGATGTAGAATGGCTACAAGAAATTGAGGGGGAATGATAGAAAACCTAGAATCTAACAGGCCAAATCTTTCAATTCTACAAAAGAGCTTTCTGAATCTCTTAAAATTGACATGAAGATTCTGAAACTTGAATTTTTATTCATCAAACAACTATGTAATACATAAAATAAAGTGTTGTAGGCATACCAAAATCATAATCTTTCCTACCAGAATAAGAACTATAATTTCAACAAAATAAACATTCTAATACTAATAAGGAAAAGAATAAGGAGTGGATGTTCTCAAGCATGATTATTTGTCCTAGCTGTGAATGATTTTGAAACTCACCCCAAATCAATTCTTAGTTTATTATTTGTCCTAGCTGTGAAACTCACCCCAAATCAATTCTTAGTTTGCTTTTGGAAATCACATCTGATGGCTTGGAGGTACATTTGTATTTAAGAACAAGTGCACTGCAGCCAAACCCTTAAAAATGCAAATAAGAAAACTTTCGAAAAAACTGATAGAATTACCTGATTAATAAAATTACAAGTAATTTGGACATGCTATTATCCAGCATCATATGCCCTGGTTGAATCAGGAAATCTGATGATACCTGTTCAAAAGCATAATGATATTCTATGTGGGATAGCTTTGGATAGGTGATGATGCATACAAGGGTTCCATGGGATTGAAGAGTGTTTAATTTTACTATTTGAGTTTCAAGTTGTACTCCATTAACTGTCCCCCAGTGGCATGATACATCTTCATCTATAAGAATTTCAGAGGCTGTCCATTGATGTGTTTCCATGCCTCTAATTTCTTTCTAACTTATCCTTTTGCAAACTACAGCTTCTTCCCTGCCATCCTCTCTGAGAAGAGAAGAAAAACGAAAAGAAATGATCTCTCCTGCTCTTAATGTCACTAATCATTATTTATGGATATCATGATTTATTCTAGTGATAGTGATTTGGAAACCAGTTTCCTCATTTCTGTTCTTTTTGACATCTCTACCTAATTCTACTGCATTATAATCTGCCCTTCAGGCAGACCAAACGGGAACCATAGTGGAGATCCTTGCTGAAGATGGCAAGCCAGTCAGTGTTGATACAGTAAGTTTCCTTAGCAAACTCTTTCAAGAAAAAAATAATAAAGAAAGAAAGAAAAGTACTGTGGATTCATTCGTTGCATTTTAGTTTATGCCTTCTTTAAATGGTCCCTTGCAGCCTCTATTCGTGATTGAACCATGAAGTACTATTGTTGAGTAGGCAACTAAGAGAAACAAATGCAACTTACAAGGCAAGTGCAGTTGTTAGCAGTATAAGTGCAGTTCTTGGTAATGTGAGATACGGCTTTGTTATTTTGTGCTAATGTTTTGTTTGAAATGAGCAGTTAGGTAGAGATGAAAATTACTTATTCTTATGTGAATTATTTGTTACTGAATCTTTATTGCTCCAACTGAGAATAATTTTATCATTCCATATTTGCATTTCTGATACTTGTTGCTAGTTCATCAGTGAAGAATTGTAGGCTGCTTAGATCCATACAATTTGGACTGCATTCATTGATACCGGGTTAGCTAGCACTTCTGTATTGTGCTGCCTGCCGACCTCCCTTGTAGTGCATGTAGCAGGCATAGCACGTGCATATGCCTTTCATTCGCTATTCTCGATGCTTTTGTACTGATTTTGAAACTTTTGAACAAATTCATGAGCTCCTTGACCTTCCAAAATTTGTCTACACTCCTTGCTCCTTTTAAAAAGAAGCCTTTAGATAAAAGAGAGGGAGATAATTGAGAAAGAAATGTTTTTGGTTGCGGAGATGCAGACAACTATTTTATTAATATTCCATCCTTCTAAAAAGGAGGAAAGGAGCGAGGGAGACGGAGACACAACCAATTTAGTGTTTTTTTCCATGCGCAAATTTTTTAAAAAGAAGCATTTGGATAAAAGAGAGGGAGATAATTAAGAAAGAAATGTTTTTGGTTGCGGAGATGCAGACAACTATTTTATTAATATTCCATCCTTCTAAAAAGGAGGAAAGGAGCGAGGGAGACGGAGACACAACCAATTTAGTGTTTTTTTTTCCACAAATATTCCTTTAATTATTTTATAATTTCATTTTTTTTTATTTTATTAATCTTCAAATGTGTTTTATTAGACATGCACACCGTGCATGTTAATTTTAATCTTAAAAGTACTTTTTAAGAATGTAATTGTTTAAAAATTTTGGTTTTTTCATTTCATCGAATTAATAGGAAAAAATAAATATCTTAAACTAATTTATAAATTATTTTGAACAATTTAATAATTTATAATAATTAAAAAATGAATGAATTAAAGTAAATTAATTTTCTAATAAATTGAATAAAATTAATTAATCAAACTTGGTTTTTATTAAACAGTATTATAACTTTTCGTAATCAATCGAGTGAGTTTTATAACATTATCAAAAAATTAATGTAATAATTAAAACATATATAATGTAGATATGAAAATTGGTTTTGCCCTTGAAGAAATTAGATTTAATGATGAAGAGATGAAGAGTGAATGATAATTAAAAATGTGCATTTGCGATGAAATTATTATTATTATCTTGTATTTTAAATAACGTTAGATAAGTATTTTATTTGATAAATAATTATTTAATTATTTATTTTATTTATTGAAATGATATGATGACTAAGTAAATCATAATTTGATTATTTTATCTTCTTAGCAATGAATTTTTTTTACAATGATTACAAAAAAATATTAATGTGATTTTGATTAAGGGAGAGATTATCATTTTAAGTTAATTTTAAAAAATAAAGTTTATTATAAACTAAAATAAAAATAATGATTTTTATTTATTGTTTCAAGAAGATTCATGGTAATACAAATTAAGCGTAAGAAAAAAAATTTCTTGTAATTTATTATATCAGTCATACTCAATCAAGTAGAATATAGAGATATTTAGTCTTTGTTTTGTACCACTATCAATCATAACTCTTTTTTACCTTAAGTTCTGTTATATTTTTTTATTTTTTAATTGTGTTTTTTTTTCTATCTCAAAATAATAATGAAACTAGTTTTATAGCCTACATCATGCTACCAAAAATTAATGTATAGTGACTAAAACACTTTTAAAATACTTAAATTGTGGCATATTGGTTTGAAGCAGGATAATAATAGTTAACTTGTAAAACTTGAGACACAGAGTGTGAAATTATTATAAAATCAAGGAATCCATGTCAAAACATATTAAAAAGTATAATTATAATGAATCAAATATCAAAGGTTGAATGTGACTAATAGAATTTCAATTTTAGGACATATTTGTAAAACAATATTAATTAAGGATTAATGTAGTTTTTTTAAAATTGTGCAAAAAAAAAAAGAAAAATTTGGGGCAAATGATTTCTTATAGACTTATGAACTAGATTTTTTTGAGAAAGAACCACAAGGGTTTGGGGTTTTTTTTTTTACATGATGACTAATATCACATTTAAAAATTTATCTAGATGTCAAATTTTTATTGTAATAATAAAAAGTTAATGGCACCAGGTAAAAATTAAATTAAAGAAATAAATAGCTAAATTTTAAAAATATCATGATTAGAAAAAATAATAACTACAACAAAATATAAAATAAAGTCTTGTCATTGGACCTAAATTGATCTCAAATATTTCATCAAAATAAGAAAGAAAAGGAAAACACCAAAAAAATAAGAGTAGGGTTACAAGTTATGAACAAATATAGTAGGCAAAATAATAGAAAATATTTCATAGATGTTTTTGAGATGTTCAATGAAGAGTTCAATGATATGAGCGCAAGATTAATATAAATCAGAACAATTTCCAAAATCTTGAAAAAACAACCAAGAAATTTGAGATGATGGTGGACAAGATTTTAAAGTCTTTAGTAGGATTGTAAAGTGACAATAATTTAATAGTCAAAATGGATAAACAAGAAATTGATAGCAAAAGAAAAGCATTGCATTTAAAACTTCATAGGTGTTGCTCTTTTTATAAAAATTCAAAACTATTCTAAAAAAAAATCCTAGAATGCGCAACTACAAAGATTGTCATCCAAGATATTTAGGCGACAAAGTTACAAAATAAAGATAATGTAGTCATCACTTAAAAATTTTTAAAGGGAACAAGTGTTTGAATTTTTCAAAATATACACAGGCAACAAAAATAGTAAATTTTATATATTTTAGAGTTTCAAAGATCTCGTTAAATAGATTTTGATTTGTTTAGGGTCTATAAAAAGATTACCTGAATGACAAATATTTTTTTTATCTTTAAATAATTCCTTCAAGGTTAGGTTATCATAAACCACAAATTATCCAAATATTTAAACTCTAATGGTCATCCATATAAACCATCAGGTAGAAATCTCTTAAATCCTTTAAAGCATGTTTGGAACTTTCTAAATTGAATTTAATTCAAAGGTTTTAATGAAACATCATGTTTAAAACCCTTTTGAGTATTAAGAATTAAATTACAAATGGACAAAAGTAAATCAAATGTTAAGCCCTTTAATTTATATTTTCAAATAAGAGAAATTTAATGTTAAAATTAAATTTTTCAAAATACTCATTTACACGTCTTTTATAGAAATCTTTAAAGAAATAAGATGAATGCAACGAGGGTAATATAAGAAACAAGATTGAATGAATTTTATCTCATCCAAATATGTAAATTCAACTTATTTATCAATTGAATTCAAATCAAACACTATAATTGAATTCAGTTACAATAGAGAATCGTTTCCAAACAACCTATTTAGGAAAGAGAGATTATGATATCGTTGAGTTCTAGCTCTTTTTTAGTGTTTTTTTAATTATAATCACCTGTATTAATTATATTCTAGTTCTTAATTTCTAAAACTTATTTATAATAAAGTTACACTTGATTAAATATCCAAGTTTAATTTTTAATCAATGGTTCTTATATATATGACCCATTAATTTTTCTAATAAGTTAGTCCAAATATAAATCACAATTTTAAATAAAATATGATTAAATAAATTAAACAAAATAATTTAGTATCAATTAAATAATGAATTAATTTATATTTAAAGATCAAGTATAATGTCTAGCAATGTTTGATGATCTCTTAAATATTATAAAAGTCATAGGTGGTTTGACTTAAACTTTTAGTGGTCAATTTTTCAATATAATTACTATCCCTTCATCAATAATGTTTCGATTTAGATATTATAATATAAAGTGTGTTTACTCTGTCAAATTATATTTATTCTTAATATCATAATCATTAATTTTTTCAATATCACGTGTAACCAACTGATTGGATACATGTCATTTACATTAACAACTAGAATACCTCAACCACTTTACATAGACTATATGGTTAAAGGTTAGATACATTAAAAGAAAGATAAAATCATCCTAAAACATCCTATATAAGTTGTTATGTCCTTATATAGTAGGAAAATCATTTTTCATTTATGTTGAATTGTCTAACATATTAAGCTCGTATGATTATTAAGATAAAATATAGGCAAACCTTACAACAAAGTAATTTTGAACTTGGGTCTAAAAAAGGCCTAATCATCACTTTTAAAAATGAAATGTGTTAGACCTAAAAGATGATTGAAGAAAAAAATTAGACTTTAACTTATTCCAATTTATTAAAGCAAAATAAGTTATAAAGTTGCACTCGAACTAGTCAAGTTATTATAGTTCTAGTTCTCTTGTTATAGCCAAAAAAAAAATTTCATTCTTTCTAGGTTAGGCCTTAAAAAAAATATAAGAATAGTGAATATCATGCATATTAATTAAAGTGATGTTTTCATCATCCATATCTACCTTAAATGATAATTTGACATTATCTCGAAGATAGTCATTGGTAACACTCATCAATCATTTCACAATAATAGAAAAATCATTTTATTTTTTTCTCTTTTTAAGTTATTGCGTTTATTTATTTTTTACTCAAACCTCTTCAGGGATTTTATATATATATATCAATGTAAGTTCTATCTAATTATTAGAATTTAAATTTTTAATTTATTTTTTCTACCAATTCAATCTTTAGTGTTGGTTTGAATTTTAGAACCCATTATTGAACAAGAGTTTTTTTAAACTAGGAAGGGATAATATTTCTCCTTTCATCCAATTCTAATTTTATTTTTGGCCATTTAGGTGTAATTCTTCACATTGCTCTTAGGTTAAGTTCTTCTATATGATTGATAGAAGTCGCAACCATAGCCACTTATGAAAATTTATCTTTATCAACTCGTATATTTTTCTTAGTAAACTTAACACAGTTTGTTTTTAGTGTTTTATTTTATTCTTGAAAATAACCTTTTATTTATAGTATACTTTCAATAATTATGATTCTCATTCATTTTGATTCTCCCAACATATAAGTTGGTTAAATATTTTATTAAAAAAATACCTTTAATAGGTTTATACTTCCCATTCTTATCAATTAATATGTTTTTTGAATTGATTTTTTATAAAGCTACCAATAGAGAGGGTTTATATTTTGTGATTTTGCTATACAAATTAAGTCATCTTTCTAATCTTTCTTCAAATCCCTGATGCTTAAAATTGGCTTCAATTCCTCATATGATGGTGACAATTCATAATAACTCTCTTATCTCATCTCATGAATGAGTGGAATTAACATTTAATATGGAGTGCTAATAAAACATTTTTTTATTAGAAATAAAAAAATATAAATCTCAAAAAGGTTCTTAACCAATATATCTATTATGACTTCATCATTTTATTTTTCATAGCCTTTTTTAGGACTTTATTCATATTAATTTGAATGCCTTACAAATATTGAATAAAATTAGTAAGATAAATTTTATTGATATGCTAATGATCATTGTTGATTAAGATATAGCCAAGATAATTATAGTTTCTAATATGAGCTTGCAAATAATGTTATCGTTGATTATACTTATTATTAAACAAAAACATGTAAAAGAGGTACATTATGGTGATATTATAATTATATGATAAGATAATAAGGTTGTATGTATGGTTGATAATTTTTTTTAAACAACATGTCATACCGCATCTTTCCATTAACTTTATTCTATTTCTAAGCTAAATTATATGACAAGTTATAATAATTTTGAGAAAAACTATAAGATTCTGTAGGAAATTAATTATAGTGTTAGAAGCTTAGATATAATACTATAATTTATTTCATTAACATACACATTAAAATTAAAAGGATGTTTCACCCTTTGTTCGAGCACTTAAGAAGGTAATATGGGCTAGGGGTAGATATGAAGGTGCTATGAGAGTTGGGTTTTGTCTCTCAACAATTTATTATTGTTATACCTTTAATAGAGTTGTTTAGACTTTCTTTATAAGATTGACATATATTATATAATTTGATTGAATGTATTAACATTGAAAAATAATAATTATTTATCATGTTCAAGTCCAATTAAACAAGATTTATATAATCATATTGAGTTTTCTAAACAAAACATTATCACCAATTATCATAAAACTATATTTCCAAGCTTTTCTATGTATAATACAATTTTGGTTAAGATTAATACGAAAAACAAAGGTAAGAATTTCACATGTGGTCATATTTCATCCTAATAAGGATGAGGATAAGGAAATTGATTAAAAACTACCCCTTGAGCAAAGGTCCTAATATGTTACTTAGTAGTTTGAGAAAAAAAATAGAAAAATAGGTATCTCATTTAAGGAAAAAAAAAAGCATTATAATAGTATTACTAACAAAAAAGATATTATTTGTTAGAAGAAGATATAGGAATCTTTCAAATGCCGATGGATATTGATGTTAATGGCGAGGAAGCAATTAATGGATTTGGGTTTCTTGTTTTTTCATCAAGATTGGTGCTTTGATGTATACCCAAATGCGTATTTATACTCAAAGTTGGGTTATGATTAGTTCTTCCACGATGTTATTTTTTATATTGTGTTTGCCAACATACATGCTTGTTTTTATAGTGCTTTAATTCATCTTCTTCACTATATTCACTCCAAAAGTAAAAATAATTGAATAGTCAAAGGATTTAAGGACACTTAAATATGATAAAGGCATTACACTTAAAAATCCATATTAATGATAATAGTGAAGATAATAATAAAGATGTTTTCATTATAAAAATTCAACAAAATTCTATAAAACAATAAATTTCCTAAAATGTGCAACTATAAAGATTGTCAAAGGGGATATTTAGGTAATAAAAATTATAAAATATGGATAATAAAGTTATCACCTAATTTTTAAAGGAACCTAGAGTATCTAAACCCACTTTATATAGATTGTATGGTTAGAGGCTAGTTACATCAAAGAGAAGATAAAACTAGTTTGTAGATCATTTTGTATATTGAATTGTCTAACTTATTGAGTTTGTATGATTATCAAGATCAAAATTAACTAAACCTAACAACAAAGTAATTTTAAACTTAATTCTAATAAATGTCTAACCCCTACTTTTAAGAATGATATGTGTTGAATCCGAAAGATGATGAAGAAAAACATTATACTTAAGATTATTCCAATTTAGTAAAGTACAGTCAAGTTATTATAGTTCTAGTTCTCTCATTGTAGCAAAAAACAAAAATCATTCTAACTAAGTTTGGCCTTGAAAAAAATATAATAATGGTGAATGCCATGCATATTAATTAAAGTGATCTCTTTCTTATCCATGTCTATAACTTGGATGATATATTAACCTTATATTCATGATGGTTAATGGCAACACTTATCAATCATTTTATAATAATAGAAAAATTATCTTCTATTTCTTTCTCTCATGTTACTTCATTTATTGTTTTACTCAAACCTTCTCGAGGACCAGGGATATATATATTGATGCAAGATATATCTAATTATTAGAATTGGAATCTTTTATTTATTTTTTCAACCAATTCAATCTTTAATGTTGGTATAGATTTTATGACCTATTATTGAACAAAAGTTTTTTTTTTAACTTTGAATGGATAATATTTCTCCTTTCACCCAATTTTAATTTTAATTTTTGGCCTTTTATGTGTAGCTCTTTGCATTGTTCTTTGATTTGGTACGTTTATATCATTGACAGAAGTCATGACCATGACCACTTTTGAAAAGATATCCTTATTAATTTGCATCTTTTTCTCAACAAACTTAGCACAGTTTGCTTCTGGTTTTTTTATTATTTTATTTTTGAAAATCATCTTTTTTTTGTAGAGTATACTTCCAATAATCATAATCTTTAATCATTTTGATTTTCAACCTATATATAAGTTAATCCAATATTTTAAGCAAACCAAGTATCCTTAATGGTTTTGGACTTATCATTCTTATCAATTAATATATCTTCTGAATTGAATTTTTTATAAGGCTACCAATACAGAAGATTTTATATTTTATAATTTTGTCACACAAATTAAGTCATTTTCCAGATCTTTCTTCAAATCCTCAATCTTTAAAATTGGCCTTAGTTACCTTATATTATAGAGATAATTCATAATGGTATTAGTTGTATATCTACCCCTCAAGGATTTCATAGCAGGACAATTACTTAGCATTAACTCATATCAAGTAACTTAGCTAAGTTAAAACATGAATATCAAAAAAATTTATAGTAAACTTCTTTTAAATAGGCTATTGCATTCCCTTCAATGTCATCTTTACATAACTGACCTTTAGAGGATGGTGAGACACTTTATCTTGTTATTTCTAAATCATTGAGTATAAGTATTGATCAATTCCTTGTATTCTTGAATATATTTTCCAATTCATCCATTATGACTTTGAGTTTTGATCCATAAAAGTTCTTAATGAATTTTCTCTCCATAAATGAACGGAATTAATATTTAATATGAAGTACTAATAATACGTATTTTTTATGAGAGATCCAGTAATATAAATCTCAAAAAGGATTCTTAACCAACATGTCTATTATGACTATATCATTTTATTAATTAGTTATAGTTTTGTTTAGAAATTTATTTATATTAATTTGAATACCTTACAAATGTCAAATCAATTCAATAAGTTAATTATATAGGGTAATGATCGTGGTTGATTAAGACATGGTCAAGATGATTATAGTATCTAACATGAGCTTGCTTATAATGTTGTTGTTGAATATACTTATTGTTATAATAAAAACATATACAAGAGGTGCATTATGGTGCTATTATGATTATATGATAAACTAATAAGGTTGTATGTATGGTTAATAAATTTTGAGTAGATATATAATATTGTACGGAAATAAACTATGGTGCTAGAAGCTTGGACATAATAGTATAATTTATCTCATTAACATGTACATTAAGAGAATATTTCACACTTTATCTGAGAGTAGTTACAGTCAAAAGATCAAGCAATTAGTTAAGAAGATAATATAGGTAAAGAAGAAAATGTCTCCTAATAATTTGTTATTGTTACACCCTCATTGGAGTTGTTCAGGCTTTTTCTATAAGATTAACGTATATTATATTATTAGATTGAATGTATTAACATTGAAAAAAAATTATTATTCATCATGTTTTTCAAGTCTAATTAAATAACATTTATAATAATCTCAATCATATTGAGTTTTCTTAACAAAAAATTGTCAACAATTGTCCAAGAACTAACCTTCTGAGCTTACTTATATGCAGTAAAATCTTGGTTAAAATCAACTTTAGACACCAATGTTGAAAATTTATGATGTGTTTCATCCTAGTAAGGATGAGGAGGAGGCAATTAATTAAAGACTACCATTTAAGTAGAGGTCCGAATACATCATTAAGTAGAAAGTATTATTAGCAAAGAAGTTAGAAGAATATATGTTTTAAATGCCAATAGATATGGATGGTGATGGTAAGGAAGGGATTAATTATATTAATCTTGAAAGTAGATTATGATTAGTCTTTTCAGAGTGCTAATTTTTATAATGCGTTTGCCTAAATGCATTCTTGTATTTTAATTTTTTTTTTCATCTTCTTTACCATGTTCCTACTAAGAATGTCAATTTATATGTTATTAATAAATTATTCCCTCAAATAACTTGAATTAATATGTAGTATTTAACTTTTGAGAACATCACTAGGGCATGGATTTCTCAGCAATTTAAATCAAAAGAGTTCAAACGAGCAATAAGAATAGTAAGCAAATCCCAACTAACTAGAAGTGTTTGCGTTCTTTGCAATGAGCAAAAGTTTTTAAACAATAAAAATAAATCATATATGTACGCTGATAAAAACAATAAATAAATAAATATGTAAATAAGGCTATAGATATTTCTATAAATAAATAATAAACTTATAAAAAAAGTATATTGCAGAAAGATAAATCGTAAAGTGTAAAGCTTGAGAGAAAATTATACTAAAAACTTGTTTGTATAAAGATGGTAATAAAATACAATGAGCAACGCTCTCCTTAAATAGTAATTTATAGCCTTTTGGAATTGAAGTGTTTGGTAGTGCAAAAAATGTAGGATACACAAGGATTGGTGATGAGGTTTAGTGAAAACCCCCCGAGGATGATGCTATTTTCAAAGTTGATGATTGGGCTAAAAGGTTAAGAATAGATCACTAGACTTGAGAATCATGAATGCTTGCAAAGTAAGTCCTTTGTTGGATTTAAGGGATCATCTCATGCTTATGTTAGCTCAAATGTAAGAGTGGAGAAGCCTCAAAGTTGTTTAGTGTGCTTGTTTTCAAAGTTTAAAGGTGATGTAATGAAAGAGATGATTAGAAGTTGAAGGAAAAGAATATGAACAAAGAAAAATTAGAATTTTTTACTTAATGGTTCATGACTTCTTATATAGTAATGAACCACGTCTTACCTGCTAGTGAATAAATTTTGGCAAATCTGCTGAGCTTGTGAAAAATTGGTTTTGGGCTTCTCTTTGTTTTGTAGTTGCCTAACTTAGAATAGATTTGGTGACAATAATTTGTTAATTTTTAGTTATCTGTTATGGTTCATGTGATTTTGCGAAGAAATATACAGTTCTAGCTTTTAATAATTTATAAAAAAAACATGGGTCAACGTTGAGTTTGATCTGAAATTCATATTACATCTAAGTTGAGTTAGGATTACAAATTACAGCAAGTATTCAACTCGTCAATTTCCAATTTTCCTTGACATCACTCTGCTTCCTGCAACCGAAGTTCTTATGATGTAATAGCAAACAATTCCGCAACCTTGTGGACTTGTTTCAACTTCACAACAGTAAATGGCTACTTGTTTGTTTAATTATTTCTGACAATTATGTTTGTATTGTTGATGAATTTCTTTGTAGTTTTATGTTGGTGTAGGAGGCATAATAACATTACTCTTGCAAACTCATCTGGAAACAAAAAAGAGAAGCTGGTGTAAAATCGAGTAATGTGTTTCTGTTTTTTATAATTATGTAACTACTTGCCTAGAGAGGGTGCTAGAATATATTCTTGTTTGCAATACTGTGACAATATGTTGTTATCAGTTATGTTAAGTAACTATAACCATTGTTGGGTTTGCATACTAAAATTAAAATATATTCTATTAGTTGTTGGATTAACTATCCATATGCTTTTCTCGGTCATGTGGCTTTATGATTGTGCAAAACTATAAACTTTGGTGATTGTTCTTATTAACTGTCTTTCAATTCTGATTTTACTGTTGCTAACTGTTTGTGTCGTTGTAATTGTTTAGGGCTTGTATGCTATCAAATGCTCTGATCATTGATGCATGTTTATAAACATAGCATATAAAAAGGAAATTTTAAGGCATTTACCTAGTGTCAAAGTTTATTTATATATATTGGATGCTCTAAGTTCATTTTCAGAAATGGAAGTCTCAACCTTTTCATTTGATTTTTAATCATCACTATTGATTGTTTGAATACTTGTACATTAACTATATTTGCATTCAATTAGACATCACATTCATTGTTTCTTATAACTCATTATTTTTGCTTCCAGATATAATGAACAAACTAGGAATGGAAGCTCCTAAAAATATGGATAAAGCAGCATGGACTACAGAAACATTGTTATCGAGGCTATCGACATGGGAATGAGACCAAATACTCATTTCGACAAAGCTAGTTGGAAATATTTATTGGCATCATTCAAAGAACACACTAGGCATGCATTCATCAAGGCACAACTGAAGAACAAATAAGATGGATGCAAAAAGGATTGAAGGATTTGGAATAAGTGATTAGTACTTAAAAGTGTATTTTTATCAAGGTTTTATATCATCATTTTGCATTTGAAGAATCAATAACTCCTTAACTAAAGCATGTTTTATAATAATATATCTAATAATATAAGATACCTTTAATTTATGGTAAATGTTCATTTTAAATGCAAGACTATCACATAAATGAAAGGATTGATTGATGAATTTAAGAACTAAAATTGAAAGAATAAAGAGATGGCCAAACTTAGAAAAGAGATGTCGGTGCAATCCAAACCGGAACACTGTTCGGTAATTGGGTCATATCTAGAGCTATAGATCTCAGATTTAGGTCTACTTTATATGGATGAAAATGTAAGACATAGGCCTACAACTTTCATATGGAGCCCAAGATCTAAAAAGACCATTTTCAAGTCCAAAATGTTGCAATAACAAAGAAGCCCGAATCTGTCCTCCAGCCCGAGCACTGTTCTGTATTTTAGCCATATCTAGAGTTCTAGAAGTCGAAATGAGCTGAATTTTTTACACAAGAAAGCTAAGACAATTGCCTACAACTTTCATGTTTCGAGTGGCTCCAATTTTGACATTATCAATGACGTTTTGGGCAGACAAGAGAAGATAAGGATTGTCACCAAGTCAAGAGTTGGCCACCCACTCATCAATTAATCATCAAATCAATAGTTCCCAATTTTGGCCTATAAAAGGAGGCATTTGCCATGCATTTAGGCATCTTGGTTTCCAGATCAAGATCATGCTCTTGCTTTCTCTCTTTGTATTTTTTGTAATGTTTATGCTTTGCTTTCATTAATACCAAGTTTATGTCTTTCAATTCCTTTCCTTTGCTTTGTTAACTCTTATCTTATTTATGTTCTTATTTTGTTTATCTATTTTTCTTTCTTTCATTACGTCTAACTAAGTTTATTATGTCAAAGTGAAAAGGTTACACTAATGGTGTAAGAATAAGTATAGTGTAAACTTAATATGGACTTTAATGTTTGATGCTAACATGTTTTGTATTTGTTATCTTGTTCACTCTTTAATACTTTACTTGTTAAATGACTAATCTTGATTTATGTTGTATAACACTTGGTACAACAAATGCTTGGCACTTTCATAGCCCATAATGTATGGTATAACCGACACCTGAGCTATAAAAGGAACTTGATTTATTGTTAACATAAGTTATAATCATGAATGCTTGACGAGATTTACAAGTATTAGCATTAATTGAATAAGATGACTAATGTAATCATGTTAACAATATATAATCTGATTGGAACCTCCTTTGTGTGTGGTTTCCAATTCAATAATAAGAGTTTATACTATACTTGTTTGATATACCATTAGTGGAACCTCTAACCTTGACATTTGTTATTATCATTGTTTAATCGTTACATTAATATTCCATCTCAAAGTTCTCATCTTCTTCTTCTTCTTCTATTACTTCTTTATTATTATTATTATTATTATTATTATTATTACTATTGTTGTTGTTGTTATTGTTGTTTTATAATTGTTGTTTATAATTTGTACAATTAACCTCCCTGTGGTTCGACCCCGGTCTTGCCGGGTTATTTATTACTTCGACACTCCTGCACTTGGGAGAAGACATCAATCTTTTAGTCGTGTCAAGTTTTTGGCGCCGTTGCCGGGGAGGTAAGTTCTTGTATAAATTATAGTATTTATTTTATTTTCTCTTTTCACTTTTCTTGTATATAACTTTGTTTCTTTTCTTTTGTTTCTTTTTATTTTGTTTTCTTCCTCCTTCTTTTGCTTTCTTGTTCTTCTTTTTATTTTATTCCTACACGTGCATGAGAGTGTGGTCACGTACATCAAGTGGTAGACTTTGTAGGGTATCCTCATCATTTTCAGAAAATATGGCCGAAGAAGATAATCAATCACTTCATAATGAGAATAATGAGAATAACCGTGCTAGAACACTTAGAGACCACATGAATCCCACAAGAACAAGTGCACCATCATGCATAGTTTTTCCTCCTGATGCATCTCATTTTAATTTTAAACCAGGTATTATTCAACTTTTACCTTCTTTTCATGGTTTGGAATTGGAAAATCCATACTTGCATTTAAGGGAATTTGAGGAGGTCTGCAACACATATAATAATTTAAATTGTAGCATGAACACCATTAGATTAAAGCTTTTTCCTTTTTCATTAAAAGATAAAGCTAAAACATGGCTACAAAATTTAAGACCAGGATCCATTCGTGCTTGGGATGAAATGCAACAACAGTTTTTAAAGAAGTTTTTTCCATCTCATAGAACAAACTCTTTCAAGAGACAAATCACCACTTTCACTCAAAAACCAGGAGAAACATTTTACCAATGTTGGGATAGGTATCGAGACTTGCTTAGTACTTGCCCTCATCATGGTTTTGAAACATGGAGATTGGTTTCACATTTCTATGAAGGGTTAACACCTAAAGATAGGCAAATGGTTGAATTGATGTGCAATGGAACTTTTGAAGATAAAGACCCTGATGAAGCAATGGAGTACTTAGACTTGTTAGCTGAAAATGCTCAAAATTGGGACACCGCGGGTACTTGTGAGGCACCGAGTAAAACTCAACCTCATACATCTAGTGGAGGTATGTACAACCTTAGGGAAGATCATGACCTTCAAGCCAAGTTTGCATCTTTAGCTAGAAAAGTCGAGGCACTAGAATTGAAAAAGAGTGGTCAATTAAAATCTGTTGAAAACATTGTGTGTCAAATCTGTGAAACAAATGAACACTCAACCAACGATTGTCCAACCTTGCCTTCTTTTAAAGAATGTCTCCATGAACAAGCCCATGCTTTAAACAGTTTTCAAAGGGCCAACCACAACCCATACTCCCAAACATACAACCCTGGTTGGAGGAATCACCCAAATTTCAGTTGGAAGAGTGACAATGCACAAACTTCACAACCACCGTTTCAAGCACACCATAATTTCCAAAATTCTCATGGATATGCACCTCCTTATGCTCCACCTCCTAGAAGAAATCTTGAGGAAACATTGCATGCATTCATTGAAAAGCAAGAGACAATCAATACTCAACTTGCTCAAAACATGATAGATTTTAAAGATACTCTTGCTAAATTAACATCTGCTCTCAGTTTCCAAGAGAAAGGTAAGTTTCCATCTCAAACACAACAAAATCCCAAAGGGCAATACAATGCAAATGCAAGTAGTTCCGGAAGCCAACACATGGATCAAGTCAAATCAGTCACTACTCTGCGCAGTGGTAAGGTTATTGAAAAACCCTCTCTTGAACCTTATGAGAAAGATGATGAGTCAATCTCTGAGGGTAAGGAAGGGGTTGAATCTGAAAATTGCAAAGAAACGACTGATTCACCGCCAGCACTTCCATTTCCTCAAGCCATGACCAAACAAAGGAAAGTCAATCACAATTCTGAAATTTATGAAATTTTCAAACAGGTAAGGATCAATATACCTTTGCTGGATGCTATTAAACAGGTTCCTTCCTATGCTAAATTTTTGAAAGATCTATGCACTGTGAAGAGGAAACTGAATGTGAAAAAGAAAGCCTTTCTAGCGGAACAAGTAAGTGCCATTCTTCAAAACAATAATGCTTTGAAATATAAAGACCCTGATTGTCCTACAATTTCTTGCTTTATTGGAGAGCATAAAATTAAAAGAGCCTTACGTGATCTCGGTGCTAGTGTGAATTTACTTCCATATTTAGTTTTTTAGAGTCTCAATCTAGGTGAGTTAAAACCAACTTCTATAACTCTTTTACTTGCCGATAGATCTATAAAAGTGCCTAGAGGAATAATTGAAGATGTGTTAGTACAAGTCGATAAATTCATTTATCCTGTGGATTTTATTGTCTTGGACACACAACTTGTTGAAGTATGTAATTCATTTCTTGTTATTTTAGGACGTCCATTTCTTGCAACTTCTAATGCATTGATTAATTATAGGAATGGACTAATGAAGCTATCATTTTGGAAACATGACATTGGAGATGAATATTTTCAACATTTGCAAGCAACCTAGAGATGATAATGATTTATAGGAAGTGGACTTTACTGAAAAATTAATTCATGATCAATTTCCAACCACTTCCAGTGAAATTGAGATTGATAAATCTGATGATTTGCAAATGATTTATTTTTAGAAAGAATCAAAGACAAGTAATTGGAGGCCACAAATTAAGGAATTGCCACCACGATCAATTAAGTCCATACCTTCAAGTGTTCAACCACCAAAATCTGATTTGAAGTCATTGCCATGTAATCTCAAATACTCATTTTTGGAAGAAAATAAAACTTTTCTGGTAATAATCTCTTCCAAACTTAATGCACATCAAGAAGGTAAGTTATTACAAACTCTCAAAATGCACAAAAATACGTTAAGATGGATCATAGCTGATATAAAAGGAATTAGTCCTTTGATTTGTACACACAGAATTTATTTAGAGGAAAATGTTAAACCCTCTAGAGAAATGCAACGAAGGCTAAATCCTAATATGAAAGAAGTAGTGAAAGATGAAGTCATTAAGCTTCTAGATACTGAAATCATTTATCCTATTTCTAACAGCAAATGGGTAAGTCCTACCCAAGTTGTACCCAAGAAGTCTGGAGTCACTATGATAACAAATGAGAACAATGAGTTAA
>NW_011501210.1:0-11090 GCF_000495115.2 Populus euphratica
CCAACCCAAGAAAGTTAACCTTAAACATTAGAACGAAAATTTTATTTTCTTCCAAGAAAAGCCCTATAATTATGTGTTGATATATTGAGCATAAAAGAAAGGTTTATTAATATCTTGTTAAGAGGTATTGAGCATATATATAAATTTAATAAGAGTTTGTTTATCTGAATAGATTAATGGAAGTTGAATGATGAATCCCTTGCTTTATGGAATTTGCAAATTGTTTTTCTATTTTAACGCTTTGATTACTAGGGACTAGTAATAAGCTAGTTGGGGGTGTGATTAGTACTTAAAAGTGCATTTTTATCAAGGTTTTATATCATCATTTTGCACTTGAAGTATCAATAACTCCTTAACTAAAGCATGTTTTATAATAACATATCTAATAATATAAGATACCTTTAATTTGTAGTAAGTGTTCATTTTAAATACAGGCATATCAGATAAATGCAAGGATTGATTGATGAATTTAAGAACTGAAATTCAAAGGACAAAGAGATGGCCAAACTTAGAAAAGAGATGCGGTGCTGTCCAAACTAGAACACTATTTGGTAATTGGGTCATATCTGGAGCTGTAGATCTCCAATTTAGGTCTACTTTGTATTGATGGAAAGGTGAGACATAGGCCTACAACTTTCATGGGGAGCCTAAGATCTAAAAAGGTCATTTTCAAGTCCAAATTGGAGCAATAACAAAGAGGTCTCAATTTGTCTTCCAACCCGAGCACTATTCAGTGTTTGGCCTATATCTGGAGTTCTAGAAGTCTAAATGATCTAAATTTTTACACAAGAAAGCTGAGGCAATTTCCTACAACTTTCATGTTGTCAAGTGGTTCCAATTTTGACATTATCAATGACGTTATGGGCAGACAAAAGAAAATAAGGATTGTCACCAAGTCAAGAGTTGGTCACCCACTCATCAATTAGTCATCAAATCAATAGTTCCTAATTTAGGCCTATAAAAGGATGCATTTGTCATGCATTTAGGCATGTTGGTTTCCAGATCAAGATCATGCTCTTGCTTTCTCTCTTTGTATTTTTTGTAATGTAAATGCTTTACTTTCATTAATATCAAGTTTATACCTTTCATTTCCTTTCATTTACTTAGTTAACT
This sequence comes from Populus euphratica, assembly GCF_000495115.2. NCBI lineage: Eukaryota > Viridiplantae > Streptophyta > Magnoliopsida > Malpighiales > Salicaceae > Populus > Populus euphratica. Next base: position 1,114 of record NW_011501210.1, read on the forward strand.
TTTATCTTATTTATGTTCTCATTTTGTTTATCTATTTTGCTTTCTTTCATTATGTGTAGTTAAGTTTATTATGTCAAGATGAAAAGGTTACGCTAATGGTGTAAGAATAAATATAGTGTAAACTTAATATAGACTTTAATGTTTGATCCTAACATATTTTGTATTTGTTATCTTGTTCACTCTTTAATACTTTGCTTGTTAAATGACTAATTTAGATTTATATTGTATAACACTTGGTACAACAAATACTTGGCACTCTCATAGCTCATACTGTATGGTATAACCGACACTTGAGCTATGAATCGAATAAGATAACTAATGTGATCATTTTAATGATTTATAATCTGATTGGAACCTCTTTTGTGTGTGGTTTCCAATTGAATAATAAGAGTTTATACTATACTTGTTTGACATACCATTAGTGGAACCTCTAACCTTGACATTTGTTACTATCATTGTTTAATCCTTACACTAATATTCCATCTCAAAGTTCTCATATTTTTCTTCTTCTTCTTCTTCTTTTTTTTCTTTATTATTATTATTACTATTATTATTAGTATTACTATCATTATTATTATTATTATTATTACTACTACTATTACTACTACTACTACTACTACTACTACTACTACTATTATTTTTATTATTGTTATTGTTGTTGTATTATTGTTATCTATAATTTATACAATTAACTTTCCCTGTGGTTCGACCCCGGTCTTGCCGGATCATTTATTATTTCGACACTCATGCACTTGGGAGAAGACATTAATCTTTTCGTAGTGTCAAAACGCAATACAACACCAACAACAACAATAGTCATAGTAATAGTAGTAATAGTAGTAGTAGTAGTAGTAGTAGTAGTAGGTAGTAGTAGTAGTAGTAGTAGTAGTAGTAGTAGTAGTAGTAGTAGTAGTAGTAGTAGTAGTAATATAGTAATAGTAGTAGTAGTAGTAGTAGTAGTAAAGAAGATAAAGAAGAAAAACAAGTTGATGAGAACTTTGAGATGGAAGATAAATGTAAGGATTAAACAATGATAAAAACAAATGTCAAGGTTAAAGGATCCACTAATGGCATTTCAAACAAGTATAATATAAACTCTTATTATTCAACTGAAAATCACACACATAGGAGGCTCCAATTGGATGATTTGTATTGCTCATTATAAATTGTTAACATGATTATATTAATTATCTTATTCAAATAACACTAAAATTTTAAATATTGTCAGGAATTCATGATGCTAACTTATGTTAATAACAAATTAAGTTCCTTTCATAGCACAAGTGTAGGTTATACCATACGGTTGAGCTATGAGAGTGCCAAGTATTTGTTGTACCAAGTTTTATACAACACAAATCTAGATTAACCATTTAACAAGCAAGGTATTAAGAATTAGTAAGATAAAAAGATAAGACATGTTAATATTAAACATTACGGTCCATGTTGAGTTTACACTATACTTATTCTTACACCATTAGCGTAACCTTTTCACCTTTACATAATACATTTAGCTAAACATAATGAAGAAGAGAAACATAAATAAGATATAAGTTAACTAAGTAAAGGAAAGGAAATGAAAAGTATAAACAAGATATTAATGAAAGTAAAATTTAAGAATTACAAAAAATATAAAAAGAGAGAACAAAAACATGATCTTGATTTGAAAACTAAGATCTAAATGCATGGCAAATGCCTCCTTTTATAGCCCAAAATTTGAAACTATTGATTTAATGACTAATTGTTGAGTGGATGGCCAACTCTTGACTTGGTGAAAATCTTTATCTTCTTGTCTGAATAAAACATCATTGCTAACATCAGAATTGGAACCAAATATCTATAAAAGTTCTAGAAAATTGTCTTATCTTTCCATGAAAAAAAAATTGAGGTCATTTGGACTTTTAGAACATATGGCTGAACACTGAACAGTGTCTAGGTTGCAGAACAGATTCAGACTTCTCTGTTGTTGCTATAATTATTCAGACTTCTCTGTTGTTGCTATAATTTGGACTTGAAAACAGCCTTTTTAAATCTTGGATTCCCATGAAAGGTATAGGCCTATTTCTTACTTTTTCATCCATATAAAGAAGACCTATATCCAAGATCTACAGCTCTAGATATGACCTAATTACCAAATAGTGTTCCAGTTTGGACTACACCACCATCTCTTTTCTATGTTTGGCCCTCTCTTTGTTTTTTCAATTTTAGTATTTAAACTCATTAATCAATCCTTTTATTTATGTGATAGGCCTGTATTTTAGATGAACATTTACTATAAATTAAAGGTATCTTATATTATTAGATATGTTATGATAAAACATACTTTAGTTAAGGAGTTATTGATACTTCAAGTGCAAAATGATGATATAAAACCTTGATAAAAATGCACTTTTAAGTACTAATCAGTATTCATGATTATAACTTAAGTTAACAACAAATCAAGTTTCTTTCATAGCACAAGTGTTGGTTATACCATACGGTTTATGCTATGAAAGTGTCAACTATTTATTGTACCAAGCGTTATACAACACAAATCTAGACTAACCATTTAACAAGATAAGCATTAAAAATGAACAAGATAACAAATACAAAACATGTTAGTATCAAATACTAAAGTCCATATTGAGTTTACACTATACTTATTCTTGCACCATTTGTATAACCTTTTCACCTTGACATAATAAACTTAGCTAAACATAATAAAGAAGAGAAACATAAATAAACAACATAAGAACATAAGTATAGTAAAGAAAATGAAAAGCATAAATAAGAGATTAAAAAAAATATAACATGAAATGAAACTTAAACATTACAAAAATATAAAGAAAGAAATAAAGAGCATGACACGACTAAAAGATTGATGTCTTCTCCCAAACACAGGAGTGTCGAAATAATAAATAGCCTAGCAAGACTAGGGTCGAACCACAAGGAGTTTAAGTGTATAAATTATAAATAACAACAACAAAAAAAAAAGAACAATAATAATAATTGTAATACTAATATTAATAGTAATAAGATAACTAATAATATTAATATTAATATTCATAATAATAGTAATAGTAATAGAATAAGAAGAAGAAGAAGAAGAAATTGATAAGAACTTTGAGATGGAAGATCAATGTAAGGATTAAACAATGATAACAATAAATATCAAGGTTAGATGATTCACTAATGGTATGTCAAAGAAGTATAGTATAAACTCTTATTACTTAATTAGAAACCATACACAAAGGAGGTTCCAATCATATTATAAATTGTTAACATGAATACATTAGTTATCTTATGCGAATAATGCTAATACTTGTAAATGTTGTCAGACATTCATGATTATAACTGATGTTAACAACAAATCAACTTCCTTTCATAGCTTAGGAGTTGGTTATACCATACAGTATGGGCTATGAAAGTGTCAAGCATTTGTTGTACCAAGTGTTATACAACATAAATCAAGATTAGTCATTTAACAAGCAAAGTATTAAAGAGTGAACAAGATAACAAATACAAAACATGTTAGTATCAAACATTAAAGTCCATATTAAGTTTACACCATACTTATTCTTACACTATTACTGTTAACCTTTTCTCCTTGACATAATAAACTTAGCTAAACATAATGAAAGAGAGAAACATAAATAAATAAGATAAGAACATAAATAAAATAAAAGTTAACTAAGTAAAGGAAAGGAAATGAAAGGCATAAACAAGATATTAATGAAAATAAAACTTAAGCATTACAAAAATACAAAAAGAAAAAGCAAAAACATGATTTTGATCTGGAGATCAAGATGCCTTAATGCATGACAATTGCCTCCTTTTATAGGCCAAAATTAGGAACTATTGATTTGATGACTAATTGATGAATGGGTGGCCAACTCTTGACTTTATGACAACCCTTATCTTTTTTTATCTGCCCAAAACATCATTGATAATGTCAAAATTGGAACCACTTGAAAATATAAAAGTTGTAGGAAATTGTCTTAGCTTTCCAGGAAAAAAAATGGAGGTCATTTGAACTCCTAGAACTCCAGATATGGGCCAAACACTGAACAAAATTTAGGCTGCAGAACAGATTCGGACTTCTTTGTTGTTGCTACCATTTGGACTTGAAAATAGTTTTTTTAAAACCAGACCTCCTATTAAAGTTGTTGGTCTATGTCTTAACTTTCCATCCATATAAAGTAGACCTAAATCCGAGATCTACAGCTCCAAATATGACCCAATTACTGAATAGTGTTCCGGTTTGAATTGCACTAGCATCTCTTTTCTAAGTTTGGCCATCTCTTTGTCCTTTTAATTTCAGTTCCTAAACTCATCAATCAATCCTTTCATTTATGTGATAGGTGACACGACTAAAAGATTGATGTCTTCTCCCAAGTGCAGGAGTGTTGAAGTAATAAATAAACCGGTAAGATTGGGGTCGAACCACTAAGAGGTTAATTGTACAAATGATAAACGACAATAGTAACAACAACAACAACAACAACAATAATAATAGTAATAACAACATTAACAATAATTACAATAATAGTAGTAGTGGTAGTAGTAGTAGTAGAAGAAGAAGAAGAAAAAGAAGAAGTTGATGAGAACTTTGAGATGGAAAGATTAACGTAAGGATTAAACAATGATAATAACAAATGTCAAGGTTAGAGGTTCCACTAATGGTATGTCAAACAAGTATAGTATAAACTCTTATTATTGAATTGGAAACCACACACAAAGGAGGTTCCAATCAGATTATATATTGTTAACATGATTACATTAGTCATCTTATTCAATTAATGCTAATACTTGTAAATCTCGTCAAGCATTCATGATTATAACTTATGTTAACAACAAATCAAGTTCCTTTCATAGCTTAGGTGTCGGTTATACCATATAGTATGGGCTATGAAAGTGCCAAGCATTTGTTGTACCAAGTGTTATACAACATAAATTAAGATTAGCCATTTAACAAGCAAAGTATTAAAGAGTGAACAAGATAATAAATACAAAACATGTTAGTATTAAACATTAAAGTCCATATTAAGTTTACATTATACTTATTCTTACACCATTAGTGTAACCTTTTCACCTTGACATAATAAACTTAGGTACACATAATAAAAGAAAGAAAAATAAATAAACAAAATAAGAACATAAATAAGATAAATGTTAACTAAGTAAATGAAAGGAAATGAAAGGCATAAACTTGATATTAATGAAAGCAAAGCCTAAACATTACAAAAAATATAAAAAGAGAAAGCAAGAGCATGATCTTGATCTGGAAACCAAGATGCCTAAATGCATGGCAAATACCTCCTTTTATAGGCCAAAATTGGGAACTATTGATTTGATGACTAATTGATGAGTGGGTGGCCAAATCTTGACTTGGTGACAATCCTTATCTTCTCTTATCTACCCAAAACATCATTGATAACGTCAAAATTGGAGCCATTCGAAAACATGAAAGTTGTAGGCAATTGTCTCAGCTTTCTTGTGTAAACAATTCAGCTCATTTGGACTTCTAGAACTCCAGATATGGCCAAAATATTGAACAGTGCTTGGGTAGGAGGACAGGTTCGGGCTTCTTTGTTGTTGCTACAATTTGAACTTGAAAATGGCCTTTTTAGATCTTGGGCTCCATATGAAAGTTGTAGGTCTATGTCTTACCTTTTCATCCATATAAAGTAGACCTAAATCCGAGATCTACAGCTCCAAATATGACCCAATTATGGAATCGTTTTCCAGTTTGGATTGCACCGACATCTCTTTTCTAAGTTTGGCCATCTCTTTATCCTTTCAATTTCAGTTCTTAAATTCATCAATCAGTCCTTTCATTTTTGTGATAGGCCTGCATTTAAAATGAACATTTATCACAAATTAAAGGTATCTTATATTATTAGATATATTATTATAAAACATGCTTTAGTTAAGGAGTTATTGATACTTCAAGTGCAAAATGATGATATAAAACCATGATAAAAATGCACTTTTAAGTACTAATCACACCCCCCAACCAGCTTATTACTAGTCCCGATGATATAAAACCTTGATAAAAATGCACTTTTAAGTACTAATCAATAGGCGTGTATTTAAAATGAACGTTTTTCACAAATTAAAGGTATCTTATATTATTAGATATCTTATTATAAAACATGCTTTAGTTAAGGAGTTATTAATACTTCAAGTGCAAAATGATGATATAAAATCTTGATAAAAATGCACTTTTAAGTACTAAATAAGGATGTTGAATCTATTGACTCATCATCTTTTTCACAAGGTTCAAGAGTGGGTTTTTCAATAACCTTACCATTGCGAAAAGTGATGACTGATTTGACTTAATCCACGTGTTGACTTCCAAAACTACTTGCATTTACATTGCATTCCCCCATGGGATTTTATTGTGGCTGAAATGGAAACTTATCTTTCTCTTGAAAACTGAGAGTATATGTGAATTTTGCAAGAGTATCTTTAAAATCTTTTATGCTTTAAGCAAGTTGAGTGTTGATTGTCTCTTACTTTTCAATGAATCCATACACAGTTTCCTCAAAATTTCTTCTAAGAGGTCAAGCATAAGGAGGTGCATATTCGTGATAATTTTGAAAATTATGATGTGCTTGAAATGATGGTTGTGAAGTTTGTGCATTGTTGTTATCACTCATCCAACTAAAGTTTTGGTGATTTCTCTAACCAGGGTTGTATGTTTGCAAATATGGGTTTTGATTGGGCTTTTGGAAACTGTTTAAAGCATGGGCTTGTTCATTGAGAAATTCCTTAAAAGAAGGCAAAGTTGGATAGTCATTGGTTGAATGTTCATTGGTTTCACAGATTTGACACACAATGTCTTGAACATATTTTAATTGACCACTCTTTTTTCAATTCTAGTGCCTCAACTTTTCTTGCTAAAGATGCAAACTTGACTTAGAGGTTACGATCATCCCTAAGGTTATACATACCTCCACTAGATGTATAAGGTTGAGTTTTACTCGGTGCCTCATAAGTACCTGCGATGTCCTAATTTTGAGCATTTTCTACTAACAAGCCTTAGTATTCCATTGCTTCATCAGGGTCTTTATCTTTAAAAGTTCCATTGCGCATCAATTCAACCATTTATCTATCTCTAAGTGTTAACCCTTCATAAAAATATGAAACCAATCTACATGTTTCAAAATCATGATGAGGGCATGTATTAAGCAAGTCTCGATACCTATCCTAACATTGGTAAAGATTTTCTCTTGGTTTTTTAGTGAAAGTGGTGATTTGTCTTTTGAAAGAGTTTGTTCTACGAGAAGGGAAAAACTTCTTTAAAATTTTTTGTTGCATTTCATCCCAAGCACGAATGGATCCAGGTCTCAAATTTTGTAGCCATGTTTTAGCTTTATCTTTTAATGAAAAAGGAAAAAGCTTTAATCTGATGGTGTTCATGCTACAATTTAAGTTATTATACGTGTTGCAGACCTCCTCAAATTCCCTTAAATGTAAGTATGTATTTTCTAAATCTAAGCCATAAAAAGAAAGTAAAAGTTAAAGAATGCCTAACTTAAAATTAAAATGAGATGCATTAGGGGGGGAAACCTATGCATGATGGTGCACTTGTTCTTGTGGGATTCATGTAGTCTCTAAGTGTTCTAACCTGGTTATTCTCATTATGAAGTGACTGATTATCTTCTTCAGCCATATTTTCTGAAAATGATGGAGATACCCTACAAAGTCTACTAGTTAATGTACGTGATCACACTCTTATGAACGTGTAGGAATAGAATAAAAAGAAGAAGAAACAAAAGAAAAGAATCAAAGCTATAATCCAGAAAAGTGAAAAGAGAAAATAAAATAAATACTATAATTTATACAAGAACTTACCTCCCTAGAAACGGCGCAAAAACTTGACATGACCAAAAGACTGATGTTTTCTTCCAAGTGCAAGAGTGTCAAAGTAATAAATAACCCGGCAAGACCGAGGTCGAACCACAGGGAGGTTAATTGTATAAATTATAATTCTTATCTTCTCTTGTCTGCCAAAAACATTATTGATAACATTAGAATTGGAACCACTTAAAAAGATTAAGGTTGTAGGAAATTGTCTCATCTTTCAAAAAAAAAAGTGGAGGGCATTTGGACTTCTAGAACTCTATATATGGGCGAAACACTAAATAGTGTTTAAGCTGCAGGTCAGATTTAGACTTCTTCATTGTTGCTACAATTTGGACTTGAAAATGACCTTTTTAAATCTTGGGCTCCCATGAAATTGTAGGCCTATGTGTTACCTTTCCATCCATGTAAATTATACCTAAATTCAAGATTTACAGCTCCAAATCTGACCTAATTACCTAACAGTATTGCGGTTTGGACTGCACCAGTATCTCTTTTCTAAGTTTGGCCATCTTTTTGTTCTTTCAATTTCAGTTCTTAAACTCATCAATCAATTCTTTCATTTATGTGATAGACATGTAATTAAAATGAAATTTACCACAAATTAAAGGCATCTTATATTATTAGATATGTCATTATAAAACATGTTGTAGTTGAGTTATTGATACTTCAAGGGCAAAATGATGATATAAATTTTTGATAAAATTACACTTTTAAGTACTAATCAAAGCATGATCTTGATTTGAAAACCAAGATGCCTAAATGCATGGCAAATGCCTCCTTTTATAGGCTAAAATTGAGAGTTATTGATTTGATGACTAATTATTGAGTGGGTGGCCAACTCTTAACTTGGTGATAATCCTTATCTTCTTGTCTGAACAAAACATCATTAATAACATCAGAATTTGAAAAAACCTTACCATAAAAGTTCTAGGAAATTTTCTAAGCTTTCTAGAAAAAAAAATTGAGGTCATTTGGACTTTTAGAACTTAAGATATGGGCTGAACACTGAATAGTGTCTGGACTGCATGATAAATTTGGACTACTATGTTGTTAATAAGATTTGTACTTCCAAATAGCAGAATTGAGTCTTTTCTTCCATATAAAAGTTTTAGGCCTATGTCTTAGCTTTCCATCCATATAAAGCAAACCTAAATCTGAGATCTGCAGCTCCAGATATGATCCAATCACCAAATAGTGTTCTAGTTTGAACTCCATCAACATCTCTTTTCTAAATTTGGCCCTCTATTTATCCTTTCAATTTCAATACTTAAACTCATCAATCAATCCTTTTATTTATGTGATAGGCCTATATTGAGGATGAACATTTACCATAAATTAAAGGTATCTTATGGTATCAGACTTATTATTATAAAACATGCTTTAATTAAGGAGTTATTGATATTTCAAGTGCAAAATGATGATATAAAGCCTCGATAAAAATGCAGTTTTAAGTACTAATCACCCCTCCAACCAGCTTATTACTAGTCCCTAGTAATCAAAGCATTAAAATAGAAAAAAAATTTGTAAATTCCACAAAGCAAGGTATTCATCATTCAACTTTCAATAATCTATCTAGATAAACAAACTCTCATTAAATTTATCTCTCATTAAATTTATATATCTACTCAATACCTCTTAAACAAGATATCAACAAACCTTTCTTTTATGTTGAATATATTAACACATAGTTATGGGACTTTAATTGGAAGAAAACAAAATTATTGTTCTAATATTTAAGGTTAACTTTCTTGTTTTGGGGTTATTATCTTTTTCCTTTTTAATTAATATACATCTAACTTAAAAACAAAATGCATCTTTAACCTATGTAACAAGCTTTCGGCTAATAACTCCCAAAACAGTTGATCTTAGGGCATTAGGTGTTGAAACATCCCTATGAGCTTAGTCACTCGAGTAGCAAATACTAATACATCGATAGTGCAATATTTGATTCCCTTAAGCTTTTCTTCTTAACCCATGTAACAAGCGTTAAGCCAATAGCTCTCAAGTCAGTTGACCTTAGGGTGTTAGGTGTTAAGACACCCCTTTGCACTTAATTGCTTAGGTGAGGGAGGCTACGAAACCAAACTTAATGATTAGTACTTAAAAGTGCATTTTTATCAATTTTTTAC
>NW_011501210.1:13806-53042 GCF_000495115.2 Populus euphratica
GGGGGGGGGGGGGGGGGGGGGGGGGGGGGGGGGGGGGGGGGGGGGGGGGGGGGGGGGGGAATGCCTCCTTTTATAGGCCAAAATTGGGAACTATTGATTTGATGACTAATTGATGAGTGGGTGACCAACTCTTGACTTGGTGACAATCTTTATCTTCTATTGTCTGCCCAAAACATCATTGATAACATCAAAATTAGAGCCACTTGAAAACATGAAAATTATAGAAAATTGCCTTTTTAGATCTTGGGCTTCATATGAAAGTTGTAGGCCTATATCTTACCTTTCCATCCATATAAAGCAGACCTAAATCTAAGATCTACAACTCCAAATATGATCCAATTACTGAACAGTGTTCCAGTTTGAATTGCACCGACATCTTTTTTCTAAGTTTGGCCATCTCTTTGTCCTTTTAATTTCAGTTCTTAAATTCATCAATCAATCCTTTCATTTATGTGATAGACCTGCATTAAAAATAGACATTTACCACAAATTATAGGTATCTTATATTATTAGATACATTATTATAAAAACATATTTTAGTTAAGGAGTTATCGATACTTCAAGTGCAAAATGATGATATAAAACCATGATAAAAATGCACTTTTAAGTACTAATCACACCCCCCAACCAGCTTATTACTAGTCTCTAGTAATCAAAGCATTAAAATAGAAAAACAATTTGCAAATTCCACAAAGCAATGTATTCATCATTCAATTTCCATTAATCTATCCAGATAAACAAACTCTCATTAAATTTATATATCTACTCAATACCTCTTAACAAGATATTAATAAACTTTTTTTTTGTGCTCAATATATCAACACATAATTATGGGGCTTTTCTTGAAAGAAAACAAATTTTTTGTTCTAATGTTTAAGGTTAACTTCCTTGGGTTAGGATTATTATTTTTTTCTTTTTTTATTTTTTTTAAATATATATACATATAACTTAAAACACTATGCATCTTTAACCCATGTAACGAGCTTTTGACTAATGACTCCCAGACTAGTTGGTCTTAGGGCATTAGGTGTTCAGACACCCTTACGAGCTTAGTAACTCGGGTCATAGATATTGAAACGTAGATAGTGCAATGTTTGATTCCCTTAAGCTTTTCTCCCTAACCCATGTAACAAACATTGGGCTAATAGCTCTCATGTCAGTTGACTTTAGGATATTAGGTGTTAAAACACCCCTTCGGGCTTAATTGCTTAGGTTAGGGAGGCTACGAAACTAAACTTATCTACATTTTTATTATCATCATTCTTTTTTGTTTTTGTTTTGTTTTTGTGTTTTTTTTTAATTATATACTATCCCTTGTCCCTTAGTTGTTACCTTTAACAAAAGAACATAAATAATGTAATAAACCATTATGCAACCCATAATCATATGTTAAAGTGTGTGTGTGTGTAAATTAAGATTTAAGAATACATGTTAAATGAGTATATGGGCATAATTAAGTGATAGTAATGCGAGAGTTTGTAAACCTGAATATTTCAAAAAGTATTATGATAAACCTTATTAAGAATGGTTACTAAGATGCGTCTCAAGAGTCATAAAAAGATCTCCTTTACTCTGCCATCATAGTAACAACAATTTTGCACATGCTTTATGAAATAGAAAACACATTTATTTTTTTATTTTTATTTTAGCTACTACCCTCTCTCCCCAACCAAAATGAGACATTGTCCTCAATGTTCTAAGGTAGAAAGATAGAGTATAGAAGATATCACCTGAAATAACGAATACTGACAAACCTGAAACACATTGAAACAAATATAAAAAACAACAAAACTCAATAATAAAACCAAAAGACACAAAGATTCACAAATGAAGGCTCAAATCTAATTTAAGCTTTTTGCGGCTTTCCTTAGATGACCAATTTATGCGACCCATGGAGGGATTAATCACAGGAATAAAAGATTGTAGTTGGTCAATCAATTATTCAGTAGTAGCAGTAGAGATTATGATTTGTCGTGCAGAAGATGTTAGAAATTCCTGTTCCAAAGTATGATCAAGAAAAGACAACAACTTATCATAATAACCATTAACATTTAACAAACCTATAGGTTTATGGTGAATATGCAGTTGGGCCTAAGAGGAAATATGAAAGATCTCTTCCAATGTGCCTAGACCACCTAGTAAACCAATGAAGGCATCAGCATGGTTAAACATTGCATTCATTCGAGCCGACATTGTAGAGACCTGAAGTTCCTCTCCAATTGTTTTTCCAATCATATCCCCTTGTGCTAAAGCTTCCGGGATGACCCCCAAAACTTGAATACCTCCTAAAAATACAGCTATTGACACACCTCTCATTAACCCTAGACTGCCTTTCCCATACACTAAATGAATATTTCTCTCAGTGAGCACCTAACCAAGATAATTTGCTGATTCTAAAAATTCCTTTCCTTGGAGTCTTGTCATTTGATGACTAGATCCACCAAAAACACAAATACTTTTTATTTGATGACTTGAGGAACTTGTCATTTCTACACACTTCTATATTTGATGAATGTATGGGTTGAGTGGAAATGAAGGGAAGGAAGAGAGGATTTTATAGATGAGAAATTAAAAGGGCAATCATACCACCTATGAGTAGGCTAGTTGGAGTCTCACTCTCTCTCTTTCTCTCTCTTTATTTATTTATTTATTTTAAAAAAAGCATGTGTATGTACAGGTAGTTGTGATTGTGGCTCACATCTTCCCTTGGTTTTACGTCCAAGAACGGCTTAAACGCCCTCTATGGGTCGGGGATAGGCTTCCCATCCAGTTTTCTTAAAAACTGGCAAACAGGGTCTTTTTTAGTCAGATTCCCAAGACTAAGTCGATCATGTTCTTTATGAAAGTGGAGCCATAAATCATGAATTGCACGATGCACATCTCCACTAGGATGCGTCTCAAGAGTTAATAGAAGATTATCTAAAGACTCCTTACTCAGGCCATCTTTAATGAATTGTATTTTATCTTCATGATTTATAGACACCATTCCTAAAGAACGACATTGTGCATTACAAGTCCATCTGGCATATCGATGACAGACTTTCAGTCATTTTACACGACGTTTCTTTGCAAAAGTGTTTTTACCTGTTCTAGGCATATGTGAAATGAAGAAATTAGAGGACTCACCTAATAATTGGACCTTTGCTTCAATGAACCAACGAATATCTTCAGGAATTCCATGATTCATTAACAACCTCAATTTTGCACATTTAGCACGGTAAATTTTTGTAATCACATTATGAGGTAGAGCGGGAAGATACTTTTTCTATTTTTCAAGATTAGTGTCCATTTTTAAATAAGAATTGAAAGAGAGATTCATAGAATTGTACAAATATATGCATAAATATCAGTTATTATGGGAAACTCAAGGAACCGACTTAAGTCACGGAGTACCGTTGTCTGCCATTTGACCGTGGTGAGAGAAACTAGCAAAAATCACTCAAAAAGAAACATAAAAACAATGTAAGAAAAAAAAAATCAACCTTTATCTACAAGATCATTCACACTAGTTGATTCATTTTCACTAGGAAAATTATCAAAGTAAGCTTTCAAACGATTTCCATTTTCTTTAAAAATATTGTCATTCATTGAATTCTCAATATCACAAAACCCATAAGGATTGCTCCATCTTGATCTTAGCTCTCTAGGGAATGAATAGAGTTGAGAATTATAAGACAAAACTTTCTGACCAGTATCAACTTTTTGATAATTTTCACAAGTTTTGCAAAATGCATGCGTGTCCTTAAACATGGTGGGCCAATAAAATCCATTTTGAAAGATTTTTGTAGCTGTCTTTTTTTACGAGAAATAACTTCCACATGCTTCAGAATGAAAAAGTTTAATGACACTACTTACCTCATTGTCGGGAATGAATCTTTGAAATATTTGATTAGGACAATATTTGAATAAGTTAGGGTCATCATAATAAAAGTCCTTCACTTCGTTCAAAAACTTTTCTTTGTCTTGGGTACTCCAATTAGCTGGCAAATCTCCTAAAGCAAGAAAATTGATATTTTTATCATACCAAGGCATTGGACTAAGAGAAAGTAAGGATTCGTTAGGAAAGTAATCATCGATTGGTGTGATGTCAGATGTCGAAGTTGGTGTCACTTTTGACAAAAGATCCGCATCAATATTTTCGATGCGTTTTTCATCCGTGATTTCTTCCTCAGAAGAAAATATTTGCAAATCTTCATATTCATCTAACTCATTTTTACTTAAAGCAAATTTAAGTTGATCATAAACTAATTCGTCAATATAATCTACTTCTTGTAAATCATTATCATCTCCAGGTTGCTTGCAAATGTTGAAAATATTCATCTCCAATGTCATGTTTCTAAATGATAGCTTCATCAGTCCATTACTACAATTAATCAATGCATTAGAAGTTGCAAGAAACGGACGTCCTAAAATAACAGGAAATGAATTACATACTTCAACAGGTTGTGTGTCCAAGACAATAAAATCCACAGGATAAATGAATTTATCAACTTGTACTAGCACATCTTCAATTATTCCTCTAGGCACTTTTACAGATTTATCGGCAAGTAAAAGAGTTATAGAAGTTGGTTTTAACTCACCTAGATTGAGACTCTGAAAAACTGAATATGGAAGTAAATTCATACTAGATCCAAGATCAAGTAAGGCTCTTTCAATTTTATATTCTCCAATAAAGCAAGAAATTGTAGGACAACCAGGGTCTTTATATTTCAAAGCATTATTGTTTTGAAGAATAGCACTTACTTGTTCGGCTGAAGAATGACACCTACTTGTTCGGCTAAAAAGGCTTTCTTTTTCACATTCAGTTTCCTTTTCACCGTGCATAGATCTTTCAAAAATTTAGCATAGGAAGGAACACGTTTAATAAATAGCATCCAGCAAAGGTATATTGATTCTTACCTGTTTGAAAGTTTCAAAGATTTCAGAGTTGTGATTGACTTTCCTTTGTTTAGTCATGGCATGAGGAAATGGAAGTACTGGTGGGGAATCAGTGGTTTTTTTGTAATTTTCAGATTCAACCCCTTCCTTACCCTCAGAGATTGACTCATCATCTTTTTCATAAGGTTCAAGAGAGGGTTTTTCAATAACCTTACCACTGCAAAGAGTAGTGATTGATTTGACTTGATCCATGTGGTGGCTTCCGGAACTACTTGCATTTGCATTCTATTACCCCTTGGGATTTTGTTGTGGTTGAGATGGAAACTTACCTTTCTCTTGGAAACTAAGAGCAGATGTTAATTTTGCAAGAGTATCTTTAAAATCTATCATGTTTTGAGCAATTTGAGTATTGATTGTCTCTTGCTTTTCAATGAATGCATGCAATGTTTCCTCAAGATTTTTTCTAGGAGGTGGAGCATAAAGAGGTGCATATCCATGTGAATTTTAGAAATTATGGTGTGCTTGAAACGATGGTTGTGAAGTTTGTACATTGTTATTATCACTCTTCCAACTGAAATTTGGGTGATTTCTTCAACCAGGGTTGTATGTTTGCGAGTATGCGTTGTGGTTGGCCCTTTGAAAACTGTTTAAAGCATGAGCTTGTTCATGGAGACATTCCTTAAAAAAAGGCAAGGTTGGACAATTATTGGTTGAGTGTTCATTTGTTTCACATATTTGACACATAATATTTTCAACAGATTTTAATTGACTACTCTTTTTCAATTCTAGTGCCTTGACTTTTCTAGCTAAAGATGCAGACTTAGCTTAGAGGTCATGATCTTCCCTAAGGTTGTACATACCTCTACTAGATGTATGAGGTTGAGTTTTACTCGGTGTCTCATAAGTACCCGTGGTGTCCCAATTTTGAGCATTTTCAACTAACAAGTCTAAGTACTCCATTGCTTCATCAGGGTCTTTATCTTCAAAAGTTTCATTGCACATCAATTCAACCATTTGCCTATCTCTAGGTGTTAACCCTTCATAAAAATGTGAAACCAATCTCCATGTTTGAAAACCATGATGAGGGCAAGTATTAAGCAAGTCTCGATACTTATCCCCACATTGGTAAAATGTTTCTCCTGATTTTTGAGTGAAAGTTGTGATTTGTCTTTTGAAAAAGTTTGTTCTGTGAGATGGAAAAAACTTCATTAAAAATTGTTCCATTTCATCCCAAGCACAAATGGATCCTGGCCTCAAATTTTGTAGCCATGTTTTAGCTTTATCTTTTAATGAAAAAGGAAAAAGCTTTAATTTGATGGTATTCATGCTACAATTTGAATCATTATATGTGTTATAAATTGTTAACATGATTACATTAGTTATCTTATGCGAACAATGCTAATACTTGTAAATGTTGTCAGACATTCATGATTATAACTGATGTTAACAACAAATCAACTTCCTTTCATAGCTTAGGAGTTGGTTATACCATACAGTATGGGCTATGAAAGTGTCAAGCATTTGTTGTACCAAGTGTTATACAACATAAATCAAGATTAGTCATTTAACAAGCAAAGTATTAAAAATTTAATAAGCAAAGTATTAAAGAGTGAACAAGATAACAAATACAAAACATGTTAGTATCAAACATTAAAGTCCATATTAAGTTTACACTATACTTATTCTTACACCATCAGTGTAACCTTTTCACCTTGACATAATAAACTTAGCTAGACATAATAAAAGAAAGAAAAATAAATAAAGAAAATAAGAACATAAATAAGATAAAAGTTAACTAAGTAAATGAAAGGAAATGAAATACATAAACTTGTTATTAATGAAAGCAAAGCATAAACATTACAAAAAATACAAAGAGAGAAAGCAAGAGCATGATCTTGATCTGGAAACCAAGATGCCTAAATGCATGGCAAATGCCTTCTTTTATAGGCCAAAATTGAGAACTATTGATTTGATGACTAATTGATGAGTGGGTGACCAACTCTTGACTTGGTGACAATCCTTATCTTCTCTTGTCTGCCCAAAACATCATTGATAACGTCAAAATTAGAGCCACTTGAAAACATGAAAGTTGTAGGAAATTGTCTCAGCTTTCTTGTGTAAACAATTCAACTCATTAAGACTTCTAGAACTCTAAATATGACCCAATTACCAAACAGTGTTCCGGTTTGGATTGCACCGACATCTCTTTTTTAAGTTTGGCCATCTCTTTGTCCTTTTAATTTCAATTCTTAAATTCATCAATCAATCCTTTCATTTATGTGATAGGCCTGCATTTAAAATGAACATTTACTATAAATTAAAGGTATCTTATATTATTAGATACATTATTATAAAACATGATTTAGTTAAGGAGTTATTAATACTTCGAGTGCAAAATGATGATATAAAACCTTGATAAAAATGCACTTTTAAGTACTAATCATTAAGTTTTGGGGACAACCCCCAAAACTTGACTACCTCCTAAAAATACATATATTGACACTCCTCTCATTAACTCGAGGCTGCCTTCCCCATACACTGAATGAATTTTTCTATCAGCTAGTACCTGACCAAAACGATTTGCTGATTCTAAAAACTTTATTTCCTTTCTAGTATTGGATCCACCAAAAACACAAATGTTTCTTATGTGATTACCTGTGCCATTTCTACACACTTCTATATTTGTTGAATGCATGGGTTGAGTAGAAATAAAGGGAAGGAAGAGAAGATTTTATACATGAGAACTTGAAAATACAATCATGCCACTCTTATATAGGCTAGCTAGGGTCTCACTGATTAGTACTTAAAAGTGTATTTTTATCAAGCTTTTATATCATCATTTTGCACTTGAAGTATCAATAACTCCTTAACTAAAGTATGTTTTATCATAACATATCTAATAATATAAGATACCTTTAATTTATAGTAAATGTTCATCTAAAATGCAGGTCTATCACATAAATAAAAGGATTGATTGATGAGTTTAAATATTGAAATTAGAAAAACAAAAAGAGGGCCAAACATAGAAAAGAGATAGTGGTGTAGTCCAAACTGGAACACTGTTTGGTAATTAGGTCATATATGGAGCTGTAGATCTTGGATTTAGGTATGTTTTATATAGATAGAAAGGTGAGAAATAGGCCTATACCTTTCATGGGAATCCAAGATTTAAAAAAGCCGTTTTCAAGTCCAAATTATAGCAACAACGGAGAAGTCTGAATCTATCTTGCAACCTAAACACTATTCAATGTTCAGTCATATCTCGAGTTCTAAAAATCCAAATGACCTTAATTTTTTTTTTCATAAAAAGATAAGACAATTTCCTAGAACTTTTATAGACACAATTGGTTCCAATTCTGATGTTAGCAATGATATTTTATTCAAACAAGAAGATAAGGATTTTCACAAAGTCAAGAGTTGGCCATCCACTCAATAATTGATCATTAAATCAATAGTTTCAAATTTTAGGCTATAAAAGAAGGCATTTGCCATGCATTTAGATCTTAGTTTTCAAATCAAGGTCATGTTCTTGTTCTCTCTCTTTATATTTTTTTTAATTCTTAAGTTTTACTTTCATTAATATCTTGTTTATGCTTTTTATTTCCTTTCCTTTACTTAGTTAACTTGTATCTTATTTATGTTCTTATATTGTTTATTTATGTTTTTCTTCATTATGTTTAGCTAAATTTATTATGTAAAGATGAAAAGGTTACACTAATGGTGTAAGAATAAATATAGTGTACACTCAACATGGACCTTAATGTTTAATATTAACATGTCTTATGTTTTTATCTTACTAATTCTTAATACCTTGCTTGTTAAATGGTTAATCTAGATTTAGTTCTACTTTATGTGGATGGAAAGATAAAACATAGGTCTACAACTTTCATATGGATCCTAAGATTTAAAAAGGCCACTTTTAAGTCTAAATTATAGCAACAATAAAGAAGTCTGAATTTGTCCTACAGCCTGCGCCCTATTCAGTGTTTAGCCCATATCTGGAGTTTTAGAAGTCCAAATGACCTTAATTTGTTTTCCTAGAAAGCTAAGACAATTTCTCACAACTTTCATGTTTTAAGTGGTTCTAATTCTGATATTATCAATGATATTTTGGGTAGACAAGAGAAGATAATGATTGTCACTAAGTCAAGAGTTGGCCACCCACTCATCAATTAGTCATCAAATCAATAGTTTCTAATTTTGGCCTATAAAAGAAGGCATTTGCCATGCATTTAGGCATCTTGGTTTCCAGATCAAGATCATGCTCTTGCTTTCTCTCTTTGTATTTTTTGTATTACTTATTTTTTGCTTTCATTAATATCAAGTTTATTCCTTTCATTTTCTTTCCTTTACTTAGTTAACTTTTATCTTATTTATGTTCTTATTTTATTTATTTATTGTTCTTTCTTTCATTATGTTTAGCTAAGTTTATTATGTCAAGGTGAAAAGGTTACACTAATGGTGCAAGAATAAGTATAATGTAAACTCAATATGGACTTTAATGTTTGATACTAACATGTTTTGTTATCATGTGGATCCTCTAACCTTGACATTGTTTGTTATCATTATTTAATCCTTACGTTAATTTTTCATCACAAAGTTCTCATCAACTTTTCTTCTTCTTCTTCTTCTTCTTTATTATTATTGTTGTTATTATTATTATTATTATTATTAGTAATATTACTACTACTACTACTACTACTACTAGTATTGTTGGTATTATTATTGTTACTATTATTATTGTTGTTATTATTGTTATTGTTGTTGTTGTTTATAATTTGTACAATTAACCTCCTTGTGGTTCGACCCTGGTCTTGCCGGGTTATTTATTACTTCGACACTCCTGCACTTGGGAGAAGACATCAATCTTTTCGTCGTGTCACCTACCCCGACACTGTACGTCCACGTGCGATAAAATGGCTACTTTGTTAGGGAGAATATTCTTTGTGACAATATCGAACTATGCTTTGTCTTTTATATGGTTTATTTGTTTTTTATGTGTTTAAAGTTTTACATTTGGCTTGTCTCATTTTATTTGTGCTTTAGCATTTTCTCGTGCCTATGCATGAATTTTGGATATGGATCAATATTTTCTTGCATCATTAGTTTATTTTTGATATATCGTTTCGAAATGCACACTTATAAAAACTTCAGGTTAAGTGGGGGAGTAATGACTTACCTTATGATTTTTAATCAAGGTTTAAGTTTTTAAAACCATTAAACTCTTTTTTTTTTAGTGGTTGGACTAGTAGTGATTGGTATATGTGCCATCTCATTACATATTGAGCCCCTATATTACCTTTACAAGGGTGATTACTAGGATAACAAGAGATTCTTTTTTAGAGACTAAGTAATAAACCTACCCTCTGTTTCATGTAAAAGGATTAGAACATGGCTTTAAGGTGTATGATCCTTACACAAAGAAAGTGACACGACTAAAAGATTGATGTCTTCTCCCAAGTGCAGGAATGTCGAAGTAATAAATAACCCAGCAAGACCAGGGTCAAACCACAAGGAGGTTAATTGTATAAATTATAGATAACAATGATACAACAACAATAACAATAATAACAACAACCACGACAACAATAATAACAATAATAATAACAATAATAATAATAGTAATAATAATAATAATAATAAAGAAAAAGAAAGAGAAGGAGAAGAAGAAGAACAGGATGAGAACTTTGAGATGGAATATTAATGAAAGGATTAAACAATGATAATAACAAATGTCAAAGTTAGAGGTTCCACTAATGGTATGTCAAATAAGTATAGTACTATATGGGTCGGGGATAGGCTTCCCATTCAGTTTTCTTAAAAACTAGCAAACAGGGTCTTTTTTAGTCAGATTCCCAAGACTAAGCCGAGCATGTTCTTTATGAAATAGTGGCCATAAATCATGAATTGCATGATGCACATCTCCATTATGATGCGTCTCAAGAGTTACTAGAAGATTATCTAAAGACTCCTTACTCAAGCCATCCTTAATGAATTGTATTTTATCTTCACGGTTTATAGATATCATTCTTAAAGAATGACATTGTGCATTACAAGTCCATCTGGCACATCGATGACAAACTTTCAGTCGTTTTGCACAACGTTTCTTTGCAACAGTGCTTTTACCTGTTCCAAGCATATGTGAAATGAAGGAATTAGAGGACTCGCCTAGTAATCAGACCTTTGCTTCAATCAACCAGCGAATATCTTCAGAAATTTCATGATTCATTAACAACCTCAATCTTACACATCTAGCACGATAAATTTTTGTAATTGTATTCTGAGGCAGAGCGAGAAAATACTTTTTCAATTTTTCAGGATTAGTGTTCATTTTCAAATGAGAATTGGAAGAGAGATTTAAAGAATTGCACAAATATATACATAGATATCAGTTAGTATGGGAAATTGAAAGAACTGATTTAAGTCACAAAGTATCGTTGTCCGCCATTTGAAACTAGCAAAAAAATCACTCAAAAAGAAACACAAAAACAATATGAGGAAAAAAAATCAATTTTATATACAGAATCACCCAATTCAATAGAGTCATTTTCAACTAAAAAATTATCAAAGTAAACTTTCAAACGATGTCCATTTACCTTAAAAACATTGTCATTCTTTGGATTCTTGATATCACAAGCCCCATATGGATACACATGTTTCACAATAAAAGGACCGCTCCATCTTGATTTTAGTTTTCCAAAAAATAAATGCAGTCGAGAATTATAAAGCAAGACTTTTTGATCAACATTGAATGTTTTTCTTAGTATTTTCTGGTCATGAAACTCTTTGATTCTTGCTTTATGAATTTTTGAATTTTCATATGCATCATTTCTTATTTCCTCAAGCTCATTTATTTGTAATTTTTACAATTGACTAGCATCATCAAGATTTGAATTCAAAGCTTTAATAGCCTAACAAGCTTTATGTTCAAGTTCCACAGGCGAGTGACAAGATTTTTCATAGACTAATCTATAAGGTGACATACCTAATGATGTTTTATAAGCAGTTTGATAAGCCTTACAGACCAGTCTTTCCTATTAGGGTTCAATGTTTTCTCTAAAATGTGTTTGATCTCCCTATTAGCAAGCTCTACTTGTCCACTTGTTTGAGGGTAATAAGGGGTGGCAACTTTGTGTGTGATTCTATATTTCTTCATTAAAGACTCAAATGGCTTGTTGTAGAAATGTGTTCCACCATCACTTATTATGGCTCAAGGGATTCTAAATCGACTCAAAATATTTTTTTTAAAAAACTTTATCACTATTTTGTGATCATTATTTCGACTTGAAATTGCCTCTATCCATTTTTAAACATAATCTACTATGACTAATATGTACAAGAAACCAAATGATGGAGGAAATGGACCCATGAAATCTATACCCCAATAGTCAAAGATCTCAATGACAAGAATAGGATTTAAAGGCATCATATGAAGTTTTGAAATTGATCCCAACTTTTGATAATTTTCACAAGACTTGCAGAATGCATGTGAGTCTTTGAACATGGTGGGCCAGTAAAATCTACTTTGTAAGATTTTTGCAGTTGTCTTTCTTGATGAGAAATGGCCCCCACATGCCTTAGAATGACAAAATTTAATGACACTACTTACCTCATTGTCAGGAATGCATCTTCGAAATATTTGATTAGGACAATATTTGAATAAATAAGGGTCATCCCAATAAAAGTTCTTCACTTCGTTCAAGAAATTTCTTTTATCTTGGGTACTCCAATGAGCTGGCAATTGTCCTAAAACAAGAAAATTGATAATATTAGCAAACCAAGGCATTGTAGAGATGGAAAGTAAAGATTCATCGAGAAAGTAGTCATTGATTGGTGTGATGTCAGTTTTCGAATCTATTGTCAATCTTGATAAGTGATCTGCGACAACATTTTCGCTGCCTTTCTTATCTTTGATTGTGATATCAAATTCTTGAAGTAATAAAATCCAACGCACCAATCTAACCTTAGAATCTTTCTTAGAAAGAAGATATTTCAATGTTGCATGATCACTAAAAACAACAACAGGTGAGCCAACAAGATAAGACCTGAATTTTTCAAATGCAAATACTACTACAAGTAATTCTTTTTCAGTGGTTGTATAATTCATTTGAACACTAGTTAAAGTTTTACTTGCATAGTAAATCACATAAGGTTTCTTATCTTTTCTTTGTCCCAAAACAGCACCTACGACATAATCACTAGCGTCACATATTATTTCAAAAGGTAATGACCAATCAGGAGGTTGAATGACAGGAGCACAAGTAAGCAAGTTTTTAAGTTTAACAAAGGCTTTTTCACAATGTTCAGTGTATTAAAAAATATTATCCTTTCTTAAAAGGTTACTTAAGGGCTTAGATATTACGTAAAATCTTTGATGAACCTTCTATAAAAACCAGCATGTCCTAAGAATGATCTAACATCTTTAATAGATTTTGGTGTTGGCAAGTTCGTAATTAACTCAATTCTAGATTTGTCAACCTTAATTTCTTTTGATGAAACAATGTGACCAAGTAAAATGTCGTTTGTTACCATAATGTGACATTTTTCCCAATTCAGTACAAGATTCTTCCCTTCACACCTGCTCAAAACCTTTTTTAAATTAGTCAAACAATCATCAAATGAATCGCTAAAAACAGAAAAATCATCCTTAAAAATCTCAAGAAAATGTTCAACCATATCACTAAATATACTAAGCATGCATCTTTGAAACGTGGCTGGTGCATTACATAATCCAAAAAGCATCTTTCGATATGCAAAAGTACCAAATAGACATGTGAAAGTAGTCTTCTCGTGATCTTCCAATGCAATTTCAATTTGGTTATAACTTGAATAGCCATCTAAGAAACAATAAAATTCATGACCTGCAACTCTTTCTAGGATTTGATCCATGAAAGGTAAAGGGAAATGATCTTTTTTAGTCATTGAATTAAGTTTTCTATAGTCAATGCACATGTACCAACCAGTAACAGTCCTAGTGGGAATTAACTCATTGTTCTCATTTATTATCACAGTGACTCCAGATTTCTTAGGTACAACTTGGGTAGGACTTACCCATTTGCTGTCAGAAATAGGATAAATGATTTCATTATCTAGAAGCTTAATGACTTTATTTTTCACTACTTCTTTCATATTAGGATTGAGCCTTCATTGCATTTCCCTAGAGGGTTTAGCATTTTCCTCCAAATAAATTATATGTGTACAAATCAAAGGACTAATTCCTTTTATGTCAGCTATGGTCCATCCTAATGCATTTTTGTGCATTTTCAAAGTTTGTAATAACTTACCTTCTTGATGTGCATTAAGTTTGGAAGAGATTATTACCGGAAAAGTTTCATTTTCTCCCAAAAATAAGTATTTGAGATTAAATGGCAACGGCTTCAAATCAAGTTTGGGTGGTTGAGCACTTGAAGGTATGGACTTTAATTGATCGTGGTGGTAATTCCTCAATTTATGGTCTTCAATTACTTGCCTTTGATTCTTCCTGAAAATAAACCATTTGCAAATCATCAGATTCATCAATCTTAATTTCACTGGAAGTGGTTTGAAATTGATCATGAATTAATTTTTCAGTAAAGTCCACTTCCTGTAAATCATTATCATCTACAAGTTACTTTCAAATGTTGAAAATATTCATCTCCAATGTCATGTTTCCAAATGATAGCTTCATCAGTCCATTCCTATAATTAATCAATGCATTAGAAGTTGCAAGAAACGGATGTCCTAAAATAATAGGAAATGAATTATATACTTCAACAGGTTGTGTGTCTAAGACAATAAAATCCACAGGATAAATGAATTTATCAACTTGTACTAAAACATCTTCAATTATTCCTCTAGGCAATTTCATAGATCTATCGGCAAGTAAAAGAGTTACAAAAGTTGGTTTTAACTTAGCTAAATTGAGACTCTGAAAAACTGAATATGGAAGTAAATTCACACTAGCTCCAAGATCAAGTAAGGCTCTTTCAATTTTATGTTCTCCAATAAAGCAAGAAATTGTAGGACAACCAGGGTCTTTATATTTCAAAGCATTATTGTTTTGAAGAATAGCACTTACTTGTTTTGAAGAATGACACTTACTTGTTCAGCTAAAAAGGCTTTCTTTTTCACATTCAGTTTTCTCTTCACAATGCATAGATCTTTCAAACATTTAGCATAGGAAGAAACCTGTTTAATAGCATCTAGTAAAGGTATATTGATTCTTACCAGTTTGAAAGTTTCAAAGATTTCAGAGTTGTGATTGACTTTGTTTTGTTTGGTCATGGCTTGAGGAAATGGAAGTACTGGCGGGGAATCAGTCATTTCTTTACAATTTTCAGATTCAACCCCTTCCTTACCTTTAGAGATTGACTTATCATCTTTCTCACAAGGTTCAAGAGTGGGTTTTTCAAGGTTCAAGAGTGGGTTTTTCAATAACCTTTTGATCCATGTGTTGGCTTCCGAAACTACTTGCATTTGCATTATACTGCCCCTTGGGATTTTGTTGTGGTTAAGATGGAAACTTACCTTTCTCTTGGAAACTGAGAGAAAATGTCAATTTTGCAAGAGTATCTTTAAAATCTGTCTTATTTTGAGCAAGTTGAGTATTGATTGTCTCTTGCTTTTCAATGAATGCATGCAATGTTTCCTCAAGATTTCTTCTAGGAGGTGGAGTATAAAGAGGTGCATATCCATAAGAATTTTGGAAATTGTGGTGTGCTTGAAGTGGTGGTTATGAAGTTTGTACATTGTTAGTATCACTCTTGCATCTAAAATTTAGATGATTTCTCCAACCAATGTTGTATGTTTGCGAGTATGTGTTGTGGTTGGTCCTTTGGAAACTGTTTCAAGCATGGGCTTGTTCATGGAGACATTCTTTAAAAGAAGTTAAGGTTGGACAGTTACTAGTTGAGTGTTCATTTGTTTCACATATTTGACACCATTGCCTCATAAGTACCCGCGGTGTTCCAATTTTAAGCATTTTCAGCTAACAAGTCTAAGTACTCCATTGATTCATCGGGGTCTTTATCTCCAAAAGGTCCATTGCACATCAATTCAACCATTTGCCTATCTCTAGGTGTTAAACCTTCATAAAAATATGAAACCAATCTTCATGTTTCAAAACCATGATGAGGGCAAGTATTAAGCAAGTCTCGATACCTATCTCAATATTGGTAAAATGTTTCTCTTGATTTTTGAGTGAAAGTGGTGATCTGTCTTTTAAAAGAGTTTATTCTGTGAGATGGGAAAAACTTATTTAAAAACTGTTGTTGCATTTCATCCCAAGCACAAATGGATCCTGGTCTCAAATTTTGTAGCCATGTTTTAGCTTTATCTTTTAATGAAAAAGGAAAAATCTTTAATCTGATGGTGTTCATACTACAATTTGAGTCATTATATGTGTTGCAGACCTCCTCAAATTCCCTTAAATGCAAATATGGAAAGAAGGTAAAAGTTGAATAAAGTCTGGCTTAAAATTAAAACGAATGCATCAAGTGGAAAAACTATGCATGATGGTGCACTTGTTCTTGTGGGATTCATATGGTCTCTAAGTTTTCTAGCACGGTTATTCTCAATATGAAGTGATTGATTATCTTATTCGGCCATATTTTCTGACAATGATGAGGATACCCTACAAAGTTTACCACTAAATGTATATGACCATGCTCTCATGCATGTGTAGGAATAGAATAAAAGAAAGAAGAAAACAAAAGAAGAAGAAACAAGAGAAAAGAAAAAAAGTTATATACAAGAAAAGTGAAAAGTGAAAATAAAATAAATATTATAATTTGTACAAGAACTTACCTCCTCGGCAACGGCGCCAAAAACTTGACATGACTAAAAGATTGATGTCTTCTCCCAAGTACAAGAGTGTTGAAGTAATAAATAACCAGGCAAGACCGGGGTCGAACCATAAAGAGGTTAATTGTATAAATTACAAATAACAATAATACAACAACAATAATAACAACAACAATAACAACAACAACAACAAGAATAATAATAATAATAATAATAATAATAATAATAATAAAGAAAAAGAAGGAGAAGAAGAAGAAAAAGATGAGAACTTTGAGATGGAATATTAATGAAAGAATTAAACAATGATAATAACAAATGTCAAGGTTAGAGGTTCCACTAATGGTATGTCAAACAAGTATAGTATAAACTCTTATTATTCAATTAGAAACCACACACAAAGAAGGTTCCAATTATATTATAGATTGTTAACATGATTACATTAGTCATCTTATTCAATTAATGCTAATACTTGTAAATCTCGTCAAGCATTCATGATTATAACTTATGTTAACAACAAATCAAGTTCCTTTCATAGCTCAGGTGTCGGTTATACCATACATTTTCAGGTGTTGGTTATACCATACAGTATGAACTATGAAAGTGCCAAGCATTTGTTGTACCAAGTGTTATACAACATAAATCAAGATTAGTTATTTAACAAGCAAAGTATTAAAGAGTGAACAAGATAACAAATACAAAACATGTTAGTATCAAACATTAAAGTACATATTGAGTTTACATTATACTTATTCTTACACCATTAATGTAACCTTCTCACCTTGACATAATAAACATAGCTATACATAATGAATGAAAGAAAAATAAATAAACAAAATATGAACATAAATAAGATAAGAGTTAACTAAGTAAAGGAAAGGAAATGAAAGGCATAAACTTGATATTAATGAAAGCAAAGCATAAACATTACAAAAAATACAAAGAGAGAAAGCAAGAGCATGATCTTGATCTGGAAACCAAGATGCCTAAATGCATGGCAAATGCCTCCTTTTATAGGCTAAAGCAAAGCATAAACATTATAAAAAATACAAAGAGAGAAAGCAAGAGCATGATCTTGATATGGAAACCAAGATTCCTAAATGCATGGCAAATGCCTCCTTTTATAGGCCAAAATTGGGAACTATTAATTTGATGACTAATTGATGAGTGGGTGACCAACTCTTGACTTGGTGACAATCCTTATCTTCTCTTGTCTACCCAAAACGTCATTGATAAAGTCAATCCTTAAATGTCATTGATATTATCAAAATTGAAGCTACTTGAGAACATGAAAGTTATAGTAAATTATCTCAGCTTTCTTGTGTAAAAATTCAGGTCATTTGAACTTCTAGAACTCTAGATATGGGCCAAACACTTGTTGTTGCTCGGGCTGTAAGATAGATTCAGACTTCTTTATTGTTGCTATAATTTGGACTTGAAAATGACTTTTTTAAGTCTTGGGCTTCTATGAAAATTATAGGCCTATGTCTTACCTTTCCATCCATATAAAGTAGACCTAAATTTGAGATCTATAGCTCCAAATATGACCCAATTACCGAACAATATTCCGGTTTGGATTGCACTGATATCTTTTTTCGAAGTTTGGCCATCTCTTTGTCCTTTCAATTTCAGTTCTTAAATTCATCAATCAATCCTTTCATTTATGTGATAGGCCTGCATTTAAAACGAACATTTACCACAAATTAAAGGTATCTTATATTATTAGATATGTTATTATAAAACATGTTTTAGTTAAGGAGTTATTGATACTTCGAGTGTAAAATGATGATATAAAACCTTGATAAAAATGCACTTTTAAGTACTAATCAGAAAGCTCATCATAAAGCATCTTGAGTTCAGGACTTACAAGTGACACAAGGGCCGTCACTTATGAAATTTTTATTGTAGAGTTTGGGAAAATATCAAAATTCTTGTTCATCATGCAAGAGTTACAACCATGTATCACACCTTTTTAAAGGGTGAGTTCATCATATAAAAGCATGCTCATACATTTAACATGCATGCCCATAATTTAAAATATAGGTCCCCTAAATTTGGTTTTCCCTTAATGAATCAAAAGTCACCAATGTTTGATAGTGTTAAAGAGAATTTGCTCATCTTCTAATCTCAAAGAATCGTTTATAGTTTTCTACAAACTGATAACAATAACCTCTGCTCTACTATGAACTCAGTTTGTGACCTATGCTTGGATGTCATTTATGAAGTTTTAATGTATTCTGATTAGTACTTAAAAGTGCATTTTTATCATGGTTTTATATCATCATTTTGCACTTGAAGTATCAATAACTCCTTAACTAAAATATGTTTTATAATAATGTATCTAATAATATAAGATACCTATAATTTGTGGTAAATGTCTATTTTTAATGCAGGCCTATCACATAAATGAAAGGATTGATTGATGACTTGAAGAACTTAAATTGCATGGATAAAGAGATGGTCAAACTTAGAGAAGAGATGTCGGTGCAATCCAAACCGGAACACTGTTCGGTAATTGGGTTATATCTTGAGCTACAGATCTTAGATTTAGGTCCAATTTATATGGATGGAAAGGTAAGACATAGGCCTACAACTTTCATATGGAGCCCAAGATCTAAAAAGGCCATTATCAAGTCCAAATTGTAGCAACAACAAAGAAGCCCGAATCTGTCTTCCAGCCCGAGCACTGTTCGGTATTTTGGCCATATCTGGAGTTCTAGAAGTCCAAATGAGCTGAATGTTTTACACAAGAAAGCTGAGACAATTGCCTACAACTTTCATGTTTGCAACTAGCTCCAATTTTGACGTTATCAATGACGTTTTGGGCAGACAAGAGAAGATAAGGATTGTCACCAAGTCAAAAGTTGGCCACCCACTTATCAATTAGTCATCAAATCAATAGTTCCCATTTTTGGCCTATAAAAGGAGGCATTTGCCATGCATTTAGGCATCTTGGTTTCTAGATCAAGATCATGCTCTTCCTTTCTCTCTTTGTATTTTTTGTAATGTTTATGCTTTGCTTTCATTAATATTAAGTTTATGCTTTTCATTTCCTTTCCTTTACTTAGTTAGCTTTTATGTTCTTATTTTGTTTATCTATTTTTCTTTCTTTCATTATGTCTAGCTAAGTTAATTATGTCAAGGTGAAAAGGTTACACTAATGGTGTAAGAATAAGTATAATGTAAACTTAATATGGAGTTTAATGTTTGATACTAACATGTTTTATATTTGTTATCTTGTTCACTCTTTAATACTTTGCTTGTTAAATGACTAATCTTGATTTATGTTGTATAACACTTGGTACAACAAATGCTTGACACTTTCATAGCCCATAATGTATGGTATAACCGACACCTGAGCTATGAAAGGAACTTGATTTGTTGTTAACATAAGTTATAATCATGAATGCTTGACGAGATTTACAAGTATTAGCATTAATCGAATAAGCTGACTAATGTAATCATGTTAACAATATATAATCTGATTGGAACCTCCTTTGTGTGTGGTTTCCAATTCAATAATAAGAGTTTATACTATACTTGTTTGATATACCATTAGTGGAACCTCTAACCTTGACATTTGTTATTATTATTGCTTAATCCTTACATTAATTTTCCATATCCAAGTTCTCATCTTCTTCTTCTTCTTCTCTTTCTTTATTATTATTATTAATATTACTACTATTATTATTATTATTATTATTATTATTATTATTATTATTATTATTATTATTATTATTCTTGTTGTTGTTGTTGTTGTTGTTGTTGTTGTTGTTATTGTTATTGTTGTTGTATTATTGTAATTTATAATTTGTACAATTAACCTCCTTGTGGTTCGACCCCAGTCTTGCCGGGTTATTTATTACTTCGACACTCCTGCACTTGGGAGAAGACATCAATCTTTTCGTCGTGTCAAGTTTTTGGCGCCGTTGCTCGTGTCATATTCATCAATGGATACTGTGGGGAAATGTAGTCTTCTTTCCAATGAGTGCAACAAAATCATCACCTACATTAAATACAAAGATGTCAGAAACATTAAATATAGCATGAACACCATACTAACTTGATAGATCCATTTTATAGACATTATTATTAATCCTTTCTATGATCTAAAAATGACCATTTTCTCAAGGCATCAATTTTAATCTCCTTTATGTATGAAACCTTTCATTTCTTATATACACCTAAACCCAACCTCATGGTTTAAACCTTACTAATTTATGTTCTTTTTTAGCTTTAAATGCACATTGCTTATTGTTTTTCTATATCTATTTATGTATATTTGCATATAAGTCTTGCACCATTTATGCTTTTTAATTACCATCAAAACTAATACTTTCATCAAAAAATTAAAGGAATCGAATCTAATAGTGTTAAATTATTAAAACCATAAACTATCTTAAATGAGGAATAATTAGTAGAATGCATACCACGTTATATACAAATTTAATAAATGATAAACAATCTTTCTATTTTCTCAATATTCTTTCAAATGATAGCTCTCAATAAACGAGTTAAAGTCTTGTTTACTACTTTAATTTGACCATTTATTTGTGGATGACAAGTAGTAGAAAATAAATTTTTAGTTCCTAACTTACCCCACAAAACTTTTCAAAAGTATCTCAAAAACTTAATATCTCGATATAATGTTCCCTAAAACACCATATAATTGAACTACTTCCCTAAAAAATAGATCTGCTATATTTATTACATCATTAATTTTATAGCAAGATATGAAATGTATCATCTTAGAAAATCTACATACAACAAGAAATATAAAGCCCCTTCATTTCCTTGACCTAGGTAATTTTAAAGTGTTCCATTAATCTATCATTATAAGCTTCCTTTGCTAGCAATTCAAGCATTGAACAATTTAGCACACATAATCTTTTATCTTCAAATAAAAATCCATCATGCCTAAAAAATGAATTAGTTGTTGTAAGTTGATATTAGAAGAAGAACATACATTTACGATAATGCATATGCAACTATATTTTTCTTACCTTGCTTGTATTTCATGATATATGAAAATATCTCAATAAATTCCACCTACTTGGTATTTATACGATTCAACTTATCTTAACTTTTCAACTATCTCAAAGATTAATAATCGATATGAATCATAAATTCCTTAGATTAAAGGTAATGTTTATAAGTTGACAAGATCAAATAATTGATGTTAAATAATGATGACAATAATATATATCAAATGAACGATCATTCATGACTTTTATCCAACCTTTATATCAAATAATGATGAAAAAATATATTTATTAATTAACTATGTTAAATAAATAATAAACCTACTTTCATACTTCTCTTAATTCATTATCAATTATCCATGTCCATACAAATTTGTACACATTAATTTATGAAAATTATAATTCGATAATAAAATTGATAAAATATAAAACAGATTTGTTAAACAAGTCATTGCTTATATCATCACAACATTTCTTATATGGTAATTCGATATAAGTTTTAATAATTTACAAACAAATATAATTTTAAAAATTCTAAAACAAATCATAACATGTACAAAATCATGTATCCATACAAAAAGTTTATTTGAGAAAAAACAATAAAACAAGTAAACACCCAAATAAAATACATATACACCAAAAATATATAATAAAAAAATTAACATTTCAAAATTGTATTTAAATTAAAAAAATAGATTTAGTTACTTAAAATAGAATATCCACAATAAAATTGTTGTTGTGACTAGAAAAGTCAAAAAATGATGACTTGTGTTAAAATAAAGGGTTATGTGAGGAGAGGGGAGGGGGGTTGTTAGTTGCAGATTTAGGAGGGTTTGTTTAGGTGCATATGAGAAGAATGAGAAATAAGATAGGAAACGGTCGACAATTAGGTTATATATTAAATATTATAAATAAAATTACCAAAGAAATTATTTTGTTTGTCAATTCTTCGACAATTCTGTATGGCTTTTTCTATTTGAATCTAATTGTAATTTTATCAATAAAATTTTCTATAAAAAATTACACGTTATTGTACTTTTTAGTTTCTTTAAATTTTTTTATTCCAACAATAATTTTTTTAGTGTTTATTAATATAAATATTTCATCAATAAATACCAATAAAGTTAATAATGAAATATATTTCATTAATAAAAATCACTCCAAATTACTATGGAAATTTTCCATTAATAATTATGTTTGTATTCATAGATTTTCTATCAGAATCCAAGCCAATTTTACCTGCAGAATACGAGCAAGACCAATTATTTTATTGTCTTCTCGGACAAACTACTATGACAACATTTATGGGCTTAGTTCTAACTTTTTAGAGGAAACAAAAGTAAACAATTAAGGATTTATATTTCATACCTCCCATACCTATCAAAATATAAAAAAAATATATAGATAGGTATAGATATATAAATAAATGGTCGTTTTGCAGTCCATGTACTGAACGACATGATTATACTAGACATGATCATGAATTAATTAACCTGCTACTTGTGAAATTTAGTCATCATTTAGAATTGCAATTTCTTTTATAGGTAAAGCAATATCCAATTGATTAATTTTAAGAATAATACTTTTTTTTCCCGGAAACTCTAAAAGATACTGTAAAATTCTGAATTTGTTTTGAAAAAGCTAAGTTGACTGCCAAAATAATATCTGAAAAATAGCAATGTTTTTAGGGATATATTTGTTTTCATGGTCCAAAAGTATTTTTTTAAAATTTAAATGTTTTTTATTTTATATTATTTTTTAATGTTTTTAAATTATTTTTATAAACAAATATTAAAATATTTTTTAAAAAATATATTATTTTAAAATATTTTTAAATAAAAATATTTTGAAAAACATACTAAACCACTAGTAAATATAAGCTACTAACTCGCATCTTGAAAGGGGCTGACATTTAAATTTGAATTAATTCACGAGTGCTGCCTGTATTTTTCATCACAGTCATGTTGAATTTGGCTATAGGTAAGTGAAGTATTTAATCAATTAATTACTTGAAACCGTACTTGAGTGATGTAGAAACACAATGTGTAATGGCTGAGACCGACTCTTTCCATGTCATGTTTTTATGAGTCGTTGGAATTTTTCTGTGATTATTTTCTAAAATATATATTAAAATAATATTTTTTATTTTTTAAAATTATTTTTGATAATATATAAAATGATTTAAAAATATTGATCTAAAATAAAAAATTAATTAAATAATTAATTTTAAAAACATATTTAAAACACAAAAACAATAAACTTGCTACGAATGTACATACCCACAATCGAAAATCCGAGAAATTTCTATACAAGAATAAGAATTCACATGAAGTCTCTGGAACGTGGAGGAAGTGTCCCGCTTAATTAACCACAGCTTGCCACCTCATGGCTTATCGTTAATTATTGCTCTCAAAGCGGCTCGAACCTTCCCCATCTCGTAAAAAAAAAAAAATTCAGCCCCTCCAATGCTCTGTAACTATAGCCTATATAAAGGCGGGAATGGACTCGTTCCATTTCAGACTGAAACAAAAACGCATTCTCGAAAGTTGTATCAGTCCCTTAAACCCTCTGAAAACAGAAACGAACAAACAAAAATAGAAGTTATAGAAAAATGAGGCAGCACTCGCTTGCCTTCTCAGTCCTGCTCGTTCTTTGCCTTTTTGGGTTCTCTAATGCATCTCTCCTGCCATTTTCAGACCGTCCTTGGAGTCTCCTGACTGACTTCTGGCTGGACCGTTTACCGGACCCCTTCAGGGTCTTGGAACATATCCCACTTGGTTTCGACAAGGACGATTATGTGGCACTCTCTCCAGCCCGAGTAGACTGGAAAGAAACACCTGAGGGTCATGTTATCATGCTAGATGTACCAGGAATGAAGAAAGAGGAGGTGAAGATTGAAATTGACCAGAATAGGGTGTTGAGAGGAGTGGAGAGAGGAAGAGAGAAGAAGAGAAAAAAGGAGATCACTGGCACAGAGTGGTGGAGAAATCGTATGGTGACACGACTAAAAGGTTGATGTCTTTTTTCAAGTGTAGGAGTGTCGAAGTAATAAATAACTCGGCAAGACCGGGGTCAAACTACAGGGAGGTTATTTATACAAATTATAAATAACAATAATACAACAACAATAACAGCTACAATAATAATAATAATAATAATAATAGTACTAATAATAATAATAATAATAATAATAATAATAATAAAGAAAGAGAAAAAGAAGATGATGATGATGATGATGAGAATTTTGAGATGAAATATTAATGTAACAATTAAACAATGATAATAACAAATGTCAAGGTTAGAGGTTCCACTAATGGTATATCAAACAAGTATAGTATAAACTCTTATTATTGAATTGGAAACCACACACAAAGGAGGTTCCAATCATATTATATATTGTTAACATGATTACATTAGTCATCTTATTCAATTAATGTTAATACTTGTAAATCTCGTCAAGCATTCATGATTATAACTTATGTTAACAACAAATCAAGTTCCTTTCATAGCTCAGGTGTCGGTTATACCATACATTATGGGCTATGAAAGTGCCAAACATTTGTTGTACCAAGTGTTATACAACATAAATCAAGATTAGTCATTTAACAAGCAAAGTATTAAAGAGTGAACAAGATAACAAATATAAAACATATTAGTATCAAACATTAAGGTCTATATTAAGTTTACATTATACTTATTCTCACACCATTAGTGTAACCTTTTCACCTTGACATAATTAACTTTGCTAGACATAATGAAAGAAAGTAAAATAGATAAACAAAATAAGAACATAAAAGTTAACTAAGTAAAGGAAAGGAAATGAAAGGCATAAACTTAATATTAATGAAAGCAAAGTATAAACATTACAAAAAATACAAAGAGAGAAAGGAAGAGCATGATCTTGATCTGGAAACCAAGATGCCTAAATGCATGGCAAATGCCTCCTTTTATAGGCCAAAATTGGGAACTATTGATTTGATGACTAATTGATAAGTGGGTGACCAACTTTTGACTTGGTGACAATCCTTATCTTCTCTTGTCTGCCCAAAACGTCATTGATAATGTCAAAATTGGAGCCAGTTGCAAACATGAAAGTTGTAGGCAATTGTCTCATCTTTCTTGTGTAAAAACTTCAGCTCATTTGGACTTCTAGAACTCCAGATATGGCCACAATACCGAACAGTGCTCGGGTGGAAGATAAATTCGGGCTTCTTTGTTGTTGCTACAATTTGGACTTGATAATGGCCTTTTTAGATCTTGGGCTCCATATGAAAGTTGTAGGCCTATGTCTTACCTTTCCATCCATATAAATTGGACCTAAATCTGAGATATATAGCTCTAGATATGACCCAATTACCGAACAGTGTTCCAGTTTGGATTGCACCGACATCTCTTTTCTAAGTTTGGCCATCTCTTTATCCTTGCAATTTAAGTTCTTCAAGTCATCAATCAATCCTTTTATTTATGTGATAGGCCTGCATTAAAAATAGACATTTACCACAAATTATAGGTATCTTATATTATTAGATACATTATTATAAAACATATTTTAGTTAAGGAGTTATTGATACTTCAAGTGCAAAATGATGATATAAAACCATGATAAAAATGCACTTTTAAGTACTAATCACACCCCCCAACCAGCTTATTACTAGTCTATGGCAAGTTCATCAGGCAGTTTAAGCTGCCAGAGAATGCGGACTTGGATTCTGTGAAGGCTAAGCTTGAGAATGGGGTTCTCATTATGTCACTTTCCAATTTGTCCCTTGACAAAATCAAGGGTCCTAAGGTGGTTAGCATTGAGGGGGGAGAAGAACCAGCCAAGCTTAAGAGTGATGAAGCAAAGCAAGTGCTCTAGATGTTTTCACGTATTGAGGTCGGTAACACTTGTTTGTGAGAAAAAACAAGGGATGTTTTTCATTTTTATCTTGTGATTTTGTTTTGTATGTTCCACCTTGATGCACTCATGTAATACGTACGTATGCCATCTATGATACTCATAATCTAAAAATATATATAAGACATGGCTTCTGTTTAACACCTTTTGTTGGCAAACTATCTACTGCATCAGAAATCCTTTTACATGGTATGATTTCTCGTTGTTGTTGATAGGCAGAATCTAGTGAGCGCATCTACTTCCTGACTCCATTTCATGTTTCTTTTTAATCCTTGTGGAGTTCTCAGTGTATTTGTATCCATATTTTTCAATGTATTTTTATAAAGTATGCTATTTATTTAATTTAATAAAGGCATGAAATAATAAATAAATAAAAAATCAAACAGAGCTGGAAAATTAGAGGGAGATTTTACAAGTCAAGGAAAATTTTAATTTACCACTGATCACAAGAAATAAAATAAAAAATTTTAGTATTATTTTTTAAATTTCATTTATTTTATTTTAACAGGGATCTCAACAATAATAGGGATTAGGATTATCTAATCCCATGCAAGTACTTTAAAAAAGGAGGAAAATAGCATTCTTGCCGCCCCCCGCCCCCCCCTAAAAAAAAAAAAAATTCAATGCAGCCATTGTTTCCTCTACAGTTGACAAATCACCTTCGAAAACTCCTCATCAAGAGAAACACCATCCTCTCAAACGCATCATGTTCCAACCTTTCTCATTGCCACTTTGAACACTTTGTTTTAACCAAAAATTTATCGCTCACAACTTCCATTACATAACACATAAACCAAACTCATAAAACTTTTAACCAACAACCATAATCTCCACAACATTCACAAATCACGTTAGCCATCTTACAAAGACTGGCCATTGTAACAACAATCTCGTCCTCCCTCATGAATCACCAAATCAACTGTGTCAATCCACCAATCACAGCCTAAAACTTCTTTATTCATGGTGCATTAGCTACCCAACATACCAGCTATACCACATAATATCATGGTAATTATTCTTTTTGAGTTTTTATTTAAAGTGAAAAAAGGTCTATAAAATATATACACCATAAAAAAAATTATAACCAAATTATTACCATTAAAAATCTTAACTAATTTTTCAAAGTTCTAGGCAAATAACTAATCATATAACAAAGAAAATATCATTAAAATTAGTTGTATTGCTATTTATTTTTTCTTCTTAAAGTATTTATGGTATATATATGTTGAGGAAAACGGTTGTGAATGGGGCAAAATCTATCTTATATGAGATTATTTTATTATTTCTAATTATTGCTAAAATAATTATTTGTGATGGTCCATTTAACAAAACAATCGCTATTGGGGGCCAAAATCTATCTTATATGAGATTGTTTCATTATTTTTTATTACTATCAAAATAATGATTTGTGATGGTCCATTTCTTTAAGAAGCAATTAGTGAATTGACGTGATGTACTTGGATTGTTTATTATTGATCGAGGCTTACAATTAGTGATGATCTTTCAAACATCTTTAGTGAATAATATAACATACTTATATGGGATCATGTTGACCTAGGTCTAAACTTAAGCCTTAATATAAATTCTAGAATAATAACCTATAATGGTTCATTTATCTTGATGGAAAATCACATATAATTTTGCTAAAAGTTTTCTATAACGTGATTAATGGTTTTTTTTACCTAAAGGCCATATCTAGAGGCATTCAAAATGGATATTCCTTATTAAACTAGAAGTTATATAGTTTAAAAATAATGACCTAAGATGATTAAATTAACTTGAAGTATACCACCATATAAATATTTATATTTTCATTATTTTCTTTTCTCATAATATTACCTCCAATCAATGTCTATGCATATCGGTCTATAAAGATTCATTTATGTAAAGAAATTATCAGTGGATAATTATTGAAAGCCAAAATTTTATTATTACAATTATTATTAATTATGGCTAACATTATTGTTTGAAAGGATAGTTACATCGTATATGAATGGACCACCTTATTATCCTTAATTGGCACTTAAGAGTAACGATTTATGAGGTTTCAATTATATTATGAATTATTGATAGATATCTCACCAAGAAAACCTACGCATTTTGAAAATAAAGTTTCATTTTTAAAACCAAAAGGCAACAAATATGCTATCCTAATTGATATCAAAAGTAATGAACTATTATGGTTTAATTACGCTAGACAATCGTAGATGAGTAACGAATTAAGAATCAATGCTTTTGATATGAAAAAGGAAATCCTTGATTTTGTTTTTTTAAATGAATGTTTTAGAAAAAATATGGGAACATTTTTCTTTACTAAAAACAAGGCATTTTAATGTGGGATGAATCTCTCATGTGATAAGTCTTATAACCAAAATACAAGACTCA
The DNA here is from genome assembly GCF_000495115.2 of Populus euphratica. Lineage (NCBI taxonomy): Eukaryota > Viridiplantae > Streptophyta > Magnoliopsida > Malpighiales > Salicaceae > Populus > Populus euphratica. The sequence goes on from NW_011501210.1 coordinate 42,727, forward strand.
TTGTAAACCTGGAAAATTCACATACACACACACACACACACACGAGTAAGGGTATCATTTTCTTATGTTATTTGTGTTAATATAAACACAAGTTCATGTTGCTCAGAAAACGTTGCTCATGTATTAAGAATAGGTATGGCAATGTTAAGGAAGATAATGAAAGCAAGCATGAACAAGAAAATGAGATGCAAACTTTGAGGGGTCTAGCCTAAATGAAAAAAAAAATTAAAAAGACTTTGAAACACACTTAGAAAGATAGACCAGCTTTTTAAAAAGCCTTTTTAGCTAGGTTTTGACTTGACTTATTAAAAAAATTAAACACGTAAGCATTGTAATCATATAAGAACTAAATGCATTTTGAGCCATAAAATCAAACACGTAACCATAACAATGTTATGCTTATCATAAATTAAGGATTTATTCATAAGGGCATTTAAGAGTTCATGAAAACAATGTTGAATAAAACAATACAATAACTAATGTAAGAAGATAAAATCACAAAAAAGCAAAGTATCAAACCATGAATAATATGCTTAAACAAGATGTTTTAGCAACCTCAACATGGTTAAGAAACTTCAATACATTAAAGTTTAAGTTTTTAAAGTGAAAACCATCATAGTTATTACATTAAATATCCCTAATTCACCCTCAATTATACAGGACCAACAATAATGAAAAAGGTGAAATAGGACTGACATGACCAAAATATTGATGTCTTCTTCTAAGTGCAAGAGTGTAGAAGTAATAGATAACCTGGCAAGACAGGGGTCGAACCACAAAAAGGTTAATTATATAAATTATAAATAGCAAGAATACAATCACAACAACAACAACAAAAATAATAATAAAAAGAAGAAGAAGTTGATGAGAACTTTGAGATGGAAGATAAATATGAGGATTAAACAATGATAACAACAACTGTCAATATTAGAGGATCCACTAATAGTATTTCAAACTAGTATAAACTCTTATTATTCAATTGGAAACCATATACAAAAGAGGTTCTAATCAGATTATAAATTATTAATATGATTACATTAGTTATCTTATTTGAATAATACTAATACTTGTAATGTTGCCAGGTATTTATAATTATAACTTATGTTAACAACAAATCAGGCTCCTTTCATAGCACAAGTGTCGGTTATACCATACGGTTAGGTTATGAAAGTGCCAAGTATTTGTTGTTATAAGGGTTATACAACATAAATCTAAATTAATCATTTAACAAGTAAAGTATTGAGAGTGAAGAAGATAACAAATACAAAACATGTTAGTATCAAACATTAAAGTTTATATTGAGTTTGTATTATACTTATTCTTACACTATTAGCGTATCATTTTCACCTTGACATGATAAACTTAGCTAAACATAACAAAGAAAAAAAATATAGATAAACAAGATAAGAATATAAGTAAAATTTAAGTTAACTAAATAAAAAAAAGGAAATGAAAAGCATAAACAAGAGATTAATATAAGCAAAACTTAAGCATTAAACAAGAAAGAGAGCAAGAACATGATCTTGATTTGAAAACCAAGATGCTTAAATGCATGGAAAATGCCTCCTTTTATAGGCCAAAATTTAAAACTATTGATTTGTTGACTAATTATTGAGTGGGTGATCTCATCTTGATTTTTTGACAATCCTTATCTTCTTTTCTGATTAAAACGTCATTGCTAACATCAGAATTTGAAGAGATTATCCCATGAAAGTTCTAGAAAATTGTCTCAGCTTTTCAACAGAAAAAAAAAAACATGAAGTCATTTGGACTTCTGGAACTCAAGATATAGGCTGAACACTGAATAATTTCTAGGCTATAGAACAGATTCGAACTTCTCTGTTGTTACTATAATTTAAACTTGAAAAATGTCTTTTTAAATTTTAGACTCCTATGAAAGTTTTAGGCCTATATCTTAGCTTTCCATCCATATAAAGCAAACCTAAATCCAAGTTCTACAGCTCTAGTTATGATTCAATAACCGAACAGTGTTTTAGTTTGGATTGAAACAACATCTCTTTTCTAAGCTTGGCCCTCTCATTATCTTCTAAATTTCAGAAGTTAAACTCATCAATCAATCCTTTCATTTATGTGATAGGCCTGTATTTAAGATGGACATTTACCATAAATTAGAGGTATCTTATAATATTAAACATGATATTATAAAACATGCCCTAGTTAAGAAGTTATTGATACTTGAAATGCAAAATGATGATATAAAATCTTGATAAAAATATACTTTTAAGCACTAAACATTATCTGTATAATCACTTCTAGCTTTAGGAATTTCAATACCTTATTCAACTTTAATAAGTCCATAAGGTCCATTCTCTATGGATAAATGCAAATTATAATCAATCGATTAAAGATATATAATCATTTTAACTTTCTAATATGCATAATCATTACTATAAAAAAAAAGTGGCCTAGATATAGATATCCTTCATTTTAGAGATTATAACTAGTGCTTGTCATTTCACTTAAATTCTAAACAAACTTTAGGCATAGCAAATGTCTCCTTTTATAAGCCAAAATTAGAAACTATTGATTTGATGACTAATTGTTGATTGGGTGACCAACTCTTGACTTGGTGACAATCCTTATCTTCTTGTTTGCCAAAAACATTATTAATAATGTTAGAATTTGAACCAGACTTATGCATGAAAGTTCTAGAAAATTGTCTCAACTTTTCAGGTAAAAACCTTGAGGTCATTTAGACTTCTAGAACTTAAGATATGGGTTGAACACTGAACAGTATCTGGGCTGCAGGATAAATTCGGACTTCTATATTATTGCTAAGATTTGGACTTCTGAACAATAGAATTGAATCTTGACTTTTCATGAAAGTTTTAGGCCTATGTATTAGTTTTCCATCTATATAAAGTATACTTAAATATGAGATCTACAACTTCATATATGACCCAATTACTAAACAATATATCAGTTTGGACTACATTAGCATCTCTTTTTTAAGTTTGGCCCTATCTTTGTCCTTTCAATTTCAATACTTAAACTCATCAATCAATCTTTTTATTTATATGATAGGCCTACATTTAGGATGAATATTTACTATAAATTAAAGGCACCTTATGGTATCAGACTTGTATTATAAAACATACTTTAGTTAAGGAGTTATTGATACTTCAAGTGCAAAATAATGATATAAAACCTTGATCAAAATGCACTTTTAAGTACTAATCAAGGACTTTCTAAAAGTGAGTGTTTTTAAACTGGAAAAAAATCATAATGAGACAAACAACCATTTTTAGTCTTTGTCAACAATAGAAACTTCATTATAAAGTTCACAAACGTCTAAAATCAGATTAAACAAGCAAAAACAGAAACATCAAGGATAATATGCAAAAAGAATTGTTAACCTTCAGATCAAATATTCATGTTTTTTATATATTTTGATAATACTAATAAAATAAAAAATGAACTAATAATATGTCTTGTTAAGAATAATTTTTAAATAGGTTTATTCAAATAACATATCAATAAGTATAATGGATTTCATGAGAAAATCCGTCAAAAAATTCAAGAAGCAAGAAAAGTGACTTAGATTAAGTGTTCATTTTATGTGTTTAATATAAATCTTTATATCCCATTTGATAGCACAATTAAAATAAACTCATATACTACACTTTATATGTATGAAATGATTTATAAATAATTTGATATAATTTAAGATAGACGGTTCTAAGAATTTAATCTATCAAAACTAGGATTTTGCATATGTTGATCGACCATGTGACTCGTTAGTGGGATTATAATGACTATAGACACCTATTTTTTCTTATGTGTATATTGTTTACTTGCAAAATTAGTAAGGGATTCCAAATAAGTACTTCAAAATCATCAGTCCTTGATTATACTCTAAATGGTGCTATTAAACCTCCATAATTTAGTACAAAAGTATTCAATCTCATTTTTGCTATACTTAAATACCTTCAAATTTTATAAGTGTTATCTTATGAGATATTAGAACTTTAAATTGTATTATCCACTTTATTGAGAAAGTTACTTATAATAACAAAATTACTTTTGTAAATCTTTAAGAATTAGATAAAAACTCTTGGTATTTGTGAGATAATTTCACCAAGAAAAAATCTTGAAAAAGATATATCTTCAAGTGGAAAAAATCTTGAAAAGAGAATATCTTCAAGTTGTGTAAAACATTTAGTGTGGATTCATCAAGTGCCTATTGTACTCTTGAACTTGGACCAGTGAACAAATACAGTACTTAAGTACGGGTTGATATTTGAGGTGTGGTTATAGGCTTATCGAACCATGTTAAAAATAAGTTTGTAAATTCTCTCTCTTATTTCTTTACTTTAACTAATTTAATTATATTGTTGGTTATCGTATTTATCTTGAAGTAATTTGTATTATTTATATAAATTAATGATACATCTAATTCACCCCCTTCTTAGGTTTTATAGTTTCCTTAATCCTTAAACAACAATTGGTATTAAAGCTTGGTTCTCATTCATAAAGTTTGTTTAGAATTTAAGTGAAATGACAAGCACTAGTTATAATCTCTAAAATGAAGGATATCTATATCTAGGCCACTTTTTTTTATAGTAATGATTATGCATATTAGAAAGTTAAAATGATTATATATTTTTAATCGATTGATTATAATTTGCGTTTATCCACAGAGAATGGACCTTATGGACTTATTAAAGTTGAATAAGGTATTGAAATTCCTAAAGCTAGAAGTGAATATACAGATAATGTTTAGTGCTTAAAAGTATATTTTTATCAAGGTTTTATATCATCATTTTGCATTTCAAGTATCAATAACTTCTTAACTAGAGCATGTTTTATAATATCATGTTTAATACTATAAGATACCTGTAATTTATGGTAAATGTTCATCTTAAATGCAGGCCTATCACATAAATAAAAAGATTAATTGATGAGTTTAACTTCTGAAATTTAGAAGACAAGGAGAGGATCAAGTTTAGAAAAGAGATGTTGTTTCAATCCAAACTGAAATATTGTTCGGTTATTGAATCATAACTGGAGTTGTAGAACTTGGATTTAGATCTTTATATGGATGGAAAGTTAAGATATAGACCTAAAACTTTCGTAGGAGTCTAAGATTTAAAAAGAAATTTTTCAAGTTTAAATTATAACAACAACAGAGAAGTTCAAATTTGTTCTATAGCCTAAGTATTGAAATTGAAAGGACAAATATAGGACCAAACTTAGAAAAGAGATGTTGTTTCAATCCAAACTGAAACACTGTTTGGTAATTGGGTCATATATGAAGTTATAGATCTCAAATTTAAGTATACTTTATATAGATGGAAAGCCAATACATAGGCCTAAAACTTTTATGAAAGTCAAGATTCAATTATGTTGTTTGGAAGTCCAAATCTTAGCAATAATATAGAAGTCCGAATCTATCCTGCAGGCCAGACATTGTTCAGTGTTCAACCCATATCTTGAGTTCTAGAAGTCTAAATGACCTCAAGGTTTTTTCCTGGAAAGTTGAGACAATTTCCTAGAACTTTCATACGTAAGTCTGGTTTAAATTCTAACATTATCAATAATGTTTTTGGCAAACAAGAAGATAAGGATTGTCACCAAGTCAAGAGTTGGTCACCCACTCAACAATTAGTCATCAAATCAATAGTTTCTAATTTTGGCTTATAAAAGGAGACATTTGTCATGCATTTAGGCATCTTGGTTTCTAGATAAAGATCATGCTTTTACTTTCTCTCTTTGTATTTTTTGTTTAATCCTTACATTAATCTTACATCTCAAATTCTTCTTCAACTCATTATCATCATCATCATCATCATTAATTATAATTTATATAGTTAACCTCCCTATGGTTCAACCTCAGTCTTGTCGGGTTTTTATTACTTTGACACTTCTAGACTTGAGAGAAGATATCAATCTTTTAATCGTGTCAAGTTTTTGCTGGCGTTATCAGGGGGGTAAATTCTTGAATAATTATAATATTTATTTTATTTTCTCTTTTCACTTTTTTTTATCTAACTTTTGTTTATTTTTTTTGTTTTTTTCTTTTATTGTCTTCCTACACATGTATGAGAGTTTGGTCACATACATTAAGTAGTAAACTTTGTAGGGTATCCTCATCATTTTTAGAAAATATGACCGAAGAAGATAACCAGTCACTTTATAATAAGAATAACCATGTTAGAACACCTAGAGACCATATGAATCCCACAAGAACAAGTGCAACATCATGCATAGTTTTTTCTCCTGATGGATCTCATTTTAATTTTAAGTCGGCCATTATTCAACTTTTGCCTTTTTTTTATGGCTTAGATTTATAAAATTCATACTTGCATTTAAGGGAATTTAAAGAGGTTTGCAACACCTATAATGACACAAATTGTAGCATGAACACCATCCGATTAAAACTTTTTCCTTTTTCATTAAAAAATAAAGCTAAAACATGGCTATAAAATTTGAGACCTGGATTCATTCGTGCTTGGGATGAAATGCAACAGCAGTTTTTAAAGAAGTTTTTCCCTTCTCACAGAACAAACTCTTTCAAAAGACAAATCACCACTTTCACTCAAAAATTAGGAGAAACATTTTACCAATATTGGGATAGATATCAAGACTTGCTTAATACCTACCCTCATCATGGTTTTGAAACATGGAGATTGTTTTGATATTTTTATGAAGGGTTAACACTTAGAGATAGGTTGATGGTTGAATTAATGTGCAATGGAACTTTTGAAAATAAAGACCCTGATGAAGCAATGGAGTACTTAGACTTATTAGATGAAAATGCACAAAATTAGGACACTATAGGCACTTATGAGGCACCAAGTAAAACCCAACCTCATACATCTAGTGGAGGTATGTACAACCTTAGAGAAGATCATGACCTTCAAGCCAAGTTTGCATCTTTAACTAGAAAAAAGTTGAGGCACTAGAATTGAAAAAGAATGGTCAATTAAAATCTGTTTAAGACATTGCATGTTAAATTTGTGAAACCAATGAACATTCAACCAATGGCTGTTCGAATTTACCTTCTTTCAAGGAATGTCTCCATGAACAAGCTCATGCTTTGAACAATTTCCAAAGACCCAATCATAACCCATAGCTGCAAACATACAACCCTGGTTGGAGAAATTACCCAAATTTTAGTTGGAAAAGTGATCACAATAATGCACAAACTTCACAACCACCATTTCAAGCACACCATAATTTCTAAAATTCTCATGGATATGCACCTTCTTATGCTCCCCCTCTTAGAAAAAATCTTGAGGAAACATTACATGCATTCATTGAAAAGCTAGAGACAATCAACACTCAACTTGCTCAAAGTATGACAAATTTTAAAGATACTCTTGCAAAGTTCACATCTGCTATAAGTTTCCAAGAGAAAGGCAAGTTTCCATCTCAACCACAACAAAATCCTAAGGGGAAATACAATGCATACATTAAGTAGTAAAGTTTGTAGGGTATCCTCATCATTTTTAGAAAATATGACCGAAGAAGATAACCAGTCGCTTTATAATAAGAATAACCATGTTAGAACACCTAGAGACCATATGAATCCCACAAGAACAAGTGCACCATCATGCATAGTTTTTTCTCCTGATGGATCTCATTTTAATTTTAAGTTGGACATTATTCAACTTTTGCCTTTTTTTTATAGCTTAGATTTATAAAATCCATACTTGCATTTAAGGGAATTTAAAGAGGTTTGCAACACCTATAATGACACAAATTGTAGCATGAACACCATCCGATTAAAATTTTTTTCTTTTTCATTAAAAAATAAAGCTAAAACATGGCTATAAAATTTGAGACCTGGATTCATTCGTGCTTGGGATGAAGTGCAACAGTAGTTTTTAAAGAAGTTTTTCCCTTCTCACAAAACAAACTCTTTCAAAAGACAAATCACCACTTTCACTCAAAAACTAGGAGAAACATTTTACCAATATTGGGATAGATATCAATACTTGCTTAATACCTACCCTCATCATGGTTTTGAAACTGGAGATTGTTTTGATATTTTTATGAAGGGTTAGCACCTAGAGATAGGTTGATGGTTGAATTAATGTGCAATGGAACTTTTGAAAATAAAGACCCTGATGAAGCAATGGAGTACTTAGACTTATTAGCTGAAAATGCACAAAATTAGAACACTATAGGCACTTATGAGGCACCAAGTAAAACCCAACCTCGTACATCTAGTGGAGGTATGTACAACCTTAGGGAAGATCATGACCTTCAAGCCAAGTTTGCATCTTTAACTAGAAAAGTTGAGGCACTAGAATTGAAAAAGAATGGTCAATTAAAATCTGTTTAAGACATTGCATGTTAAATTTGTGAAACCAATGAACATTCAACCAATGGCTATTCGAATTTACCTTCTTTCAATGAATGTCTCCATGAACAAGCTCATGCTTTGAACAATTTCCAAAGACCCAATCATAACCCATAGCTGCAAACATACAACCCTGGTTGGAGAAATTACCTAAATTTTAGTTGGAAAAGTGATCACAATAATGCACAAACTTCACAACCACCATTTCAAGCACACCATAATTTCTAAAATTCTCATGGATATGCACCTTCTTATGCTCCCCCTCTTAGAAAAAATCTTGAGGAAACATTACATGCATTCATTGAAAAGCAAGAGACAATCAACACTCAACTTGCTCAAAGCATGACAAATTTTAAAGATACTCTTGCAAAGTTCACATCTGCTATAAGTTTCCAAGAGAAAGGCAAGTTTCCATCTCAACCATAACAAAATCCTAAGGGGAAATACAATGCAAATGCAAGTAATTCTAGAAGCCAACACTTGGATCAAGTCAAATCAGTCATCACTCTTTACAATGGAAAAGTTATTGAAAAGCCTACTCTTAATTCTTGTGAGAAGGATAATGAGTTAGTCTTTGAGAGTAAGGAAAGAGTTAAATCTGAACATTGCAAAGAAAAGACTGATTCCCCTCCGACACTTCTATTTTCTCATGCCATAACCAAATAAAGAAAATTCAATCACAACTCTGAAATCTTTGAAACTTTCAAACAGGTAAGGATCAATATACCTTTGCTGAATGCTATTAAATAGGTTTCTTCTTATGCTAAATTTTTAATAGATCTGTGAAGAGAAAACTGAATGTGAAAAAGAAAGCCTTTTTATAGCCGAACAAGTAAGTGTCATTCTTCAGAACAATAATGCTTTGAAATATAAAGACCCTGGTTGTCCTACAACTTCTTTCTTTATTAGAGAATATAAAATTGATAGAGCCTTACTTAATCTTGAAGCTAGTGTGAATTTACTTTCATATTCAGTTTTTCAAAGTCTTAATCTAGGTGAGTTAAAACAAACTTTTGTAACTCTCTTACTTGTTGATAGATTTGTAAAAGTGCTTAGAGGAATAGTTGAAGATGTGTTAGTACAAATAGATAAATTCATTTATTATATGGATTTTGTTATCTTGGACACACAACCTGTTGAAGCATGTAATTCATTTCCTATTAATTTGAGGATGTTTGTTTCTTATAACTTCTAATGTATTGATTAATTATAAGAATGAACTGATGAAGCTATCTTTTGAAAACATGACATTGGAGATGAATATTTTCAACATTTACAAGCAACCTGAAGATGATAATGATTTATACAAAGTAGATCTTATTGAAGAATTAGTTCATGATTAACTTGAATCTACTTTGAGTAAAATTAGATTTGATGAATCTGAAAATTTGCAAATGATTTATTCTTAGGAAGAGATCACAAATAAAAAAAAGCACTAAAAATATTGATATGGATCATTTGTCAAGATTGATATTAGATTCGACATCTGACATCACATCAATTGATGATTACTTTCCTGACGAATCCTTACTTTCTCTTAGATCAATACCTTGGTTTGCTAATTTTTTCAATTTTCTTTCTTTAGAAGATTTGCCAGCTCATTGGAGTATTAAAGATAAAAGTAAGTTTTTGAACAAAGTGAAAAATTTTTATTGGGATGACCCTTAGGCATTCAAATATTATCCTGATCAAATATTTCAAAGATTCATTCCTGAAAATGAGGTAAGTAGTGTCATTAAACTTTATCATTTTGAAGCATATGAGAGTCTTTTCTCGTCAAAAAAGATAGTTGTAAAAATCTTTCAAAATGAATTTTATTAGGTCACTATGTTCAAGGATTTACACGTATCCTACAAAGCTTGTGAAAATTGTCAAAAGTTAAGATTTATTTCAGAATATAAGGAATCTTTAGATAATCTTTTATTGACTTTTAAGATGTATCTTGATGAAGATGTGTATTGTGCATTTCATGACTTATGACCCCATT